>NC_085001.1:11837382-11859049 GCF_963854185.1 Sardina pilchardus | reverse complement strand
TATTTCCAAAATGCACAAAAAAAAAACAGAAGAGTCAAAAGTCAAAGAATATCCCTCTTCTCACTTTCCCCCGTTTTATATTAAGGCTTTTTTATTCAAATTAATCTCCGTATCAGACATATCACGGAGATGCCTTTTGTCACTGTTGTGCTTTCATTGTTGGCTGTCTCGTGACGGTGCGATTAGCACCCATTAGTTTGGCAGAGTCTGAATGGAAGGCTTGTGATTTCCCTTCCAGGCCCTCCCTAGTGTAACAGTGTAATGTTGACGTTTTGGCTGCAGCTTCTTCAGTGATCAGAAACTTGGTGGCAAAAAAATGAAAAAGCTTGTGATTGTACCTCATAAAATGAAGTATAAGGACACAATGAAAATGATACAGGCTCCAGTCTTCACAGAAAATAATTTGTGACTCCAGGGGCTTATATCCCTTATACAAAAAAAGGTCAGTTGAGAGGGTATATGGTCATGACCGTGAACACCTCCCTACCAGAGGTGTTTAGAAAATAAGGCCTGACAGGGACAGGGCAGGTAAGGGATAGCAGCCACCAAGGTGTCCTGATATATGGAATTAATGGACGAGGCAGAGGCAAAGAACTCCTCCTCCAGGTAAATTCACCTGAGGAAGGTCTACATGACCGAAACATTGTGAATAAATGTTTGCCATGCGTAATGGACAGTGTGCGGGATTTCCTCTATAAAGAACTCCGTCGCCATTAATAGCCCCTCCACTAGCCAATCAGAGAAGAGAATGTCATGTCTCCGTGGGGATAAAAGGGATAAAGGTGCTAAATGGAGTTCTGTAGGCTTCAAAATGTCTTGAGCGAAGCCACGCTGCACTCTTCCATGGACTTCCATAGTTGTTAATGCAGCGGCACATGTGGTGAAGAAGTGATATCACAAGAGAGCCGGCGGACGCTTGCTAACTTTACTGGATATCTGCGCAACACAGAGCAAAGGCGTTTCTGACATTGTCAAAATGGCTGACATTCAGCTAATATTTCTAGGTCATTTTTAACACTTTTTAAAACTTCACATATAGCACCTTCAAATCAGCAACATCTGCGAGAAACACCAAGGGGAGAGAGGACATCTCTACTTCATGCACCATGAGGACAGCACTGAGCTAGCCGCCCACAAAACACACCAAGGGATTTGAACAGGAGTAGGGAGCAGAAGGGAGGAGAGGGGAGCCACACAGACTATAGCTTGTTTGCAGAATTGCCTCCATGCTGCTGGTGGTGGTGGTGGTGGTGGGGAGGGGACTGGGGGGTATGGACAGAGGCAGACACAGCAGCTCAGGATGAGGAGAGCAGGAGAGCTCCAGTGAGGTGGGGGGGGGGGGGGGGGGGGTTGATGGAGGGTTGGGGGGGTAGTAGCGACGGAGGAGGGGGGCCTCCACAAATCTCTCCCCCAGCTGGGTAACTCCCACCAATCTGACGCCCGCAGCTGGTGGTCCCCCTCTAATCTAGACGGTGGGACACAGCGCGGCCCTCCACCCTCCATGCGTCCTCTCTCTTCTCTCCCCTCCTGCAACAGCATGTTTCATGTTCCACCTCAGGCTGTGAGCACAGCCCCTGCTACAAACACACACACACACACACACACACACACACACACACACACACACACACACACACACACACACACACACCTACTAGAAATCTACCCACAGAACCTGAGAAATAATGTCCTGAATACTGTAAGTGAGTTTGCTTGATAAGGTACAATGGTTCAGTTTAACTGCTGAGAATAGAAGCAATTCCCTGTTGAACTTACATGCACCTTATATACATTTGGAATATATCACGGTTGGCTAGATTGCCATCATATCTGTGGATATAGCTTGTGCGTTAAGCTTCACGAACTGTAAAGCTAGCCTATGGCCATGGGCTAAGTCTCAACAACAAACGTTTAAGTTGTTTTTCTTATGAGAAGTTTTTTTTCTGGTACATAAAAATACATGAATATTTAGCAGGCAGCCGTCGTTATCTGAGCGAGTGAGCAGGTGTGCCGATGCACGGAGGCCTGCGCTGCTTAACGCTGTCACAGTATTGCATCATGGCGGGATGGGGCTGAGGCTGGGGGGAGGTGGAGGTGGGGGGGGGGGGGGTCTGGGGAGGCGCTCTGGTAGCTGATACACACGGGCCTCCGGAGTGCACTGCTACGAAGGCTCGGGGAGGACTCTCCTGGCTCCCTTTTGTCCCGCGCGTGAGGTGTGAAGACGCTAAGCCTCGCTACTTTGGCCTCCTTTCTCCGCGCACCATACATCCAGGCGCACATAATGACGGCGGATGAGAATGAGCCAAGTGGAGGTCTATTCAGGGCGCCGTTGTAAGGGACGCTAATCCCCTTACTTCAGCATGTCGAGTCATTTGACCGCTATAGTGCAGGAGAGTATACAGTGTCACGGTGTAATGTCTCGTACAGTAAAGCCCTCTCCACGGCTCAGAGGACTAGGACTACTGTATGGACATCCACCACCATCTCTCTGATAGGGCTACCGGGGGGGGGGGCTCTATTCTGTAGTCAGCTTCTCTCAGATGGGAGTGGGACAGGGTTAGAACCTGCGCTCAGGTACTCGGTCTTAAACATCTGGCTGGTTTGAGGTCAGTCTGTGGTGATTTGTGTTCTGTCTGTGGCATGCTCAGTTTGGGGAAGGTGTGTTGATCTTGATCAGTTTGGGGGCAGATGTGCTGTTTTGGCAAGAAATCAGATCCTCTGAGATGTATGTCTCCCTTACACAGTCTCTCTCTTTCTCTCTCTCTCTCTCTCTCTCTCTCTCATCTAAACATTCTAGTATCCCAGAGAACACCCATTCTCCCCTTCCCTCAATTCCTCCCATCTCTCTCTCTCTCTCTCCCACACACACACACACAAATAAACAGATGTCCACGCCATGATATCTGTAGAAGCTTTATTCTTGTGCCATGCCTCTTCACACAGAGTAGAGACAGGGTGTGCTTTACATAAAGAGTTTGTCATATAGATGACGAATGGAGATTACAATTATTGCAATTCATCAATAACGGATACAATTAGCTCCCGCTGTTGATGTCTAACAAGTCCAGATCTGTTAGAGTAATTGGTTAATTTTATTAGTGGCTCTAATGATTACCTCGCACAATTCCAATATGCATATACTTGACATTGAAGAAAAGACACAAGAACGACAAAATGACAGTACTGCACAGCTAAAACAAAAAGGGCACAGTTCATTCTTGATTCTAGTTCACCCCAGGTGAAGACATTCTTTGTCATGACCAGAATTAACATAAGAGTGTTTCAATTGTTATGTCAATTGCAATTAGTGAAATTATCACCATCATGGCTGATAGACTGTAAGTCCTGGAGGGTTGATGCATAACATTGAGCCATTTGTGTGTATGTGTGTGTGTGTGTGGTATCTCATTTACGGCTCCTAATCATGGAGATTCAGTGTCGTGGCCTGATCTTCTTATATAAACACGTAAGCCCTGGGAGACATGTACATTCTATTTTACATCATGTGACTGGACACTCAAACATGGCAGGCGGGATGGATAATCAGACATCTGCATAGCTCCAGTGCAACACAGTGCACAGTCAGTACTCCAGACTCTCACACACAGCACACAGCACACAGCACACAGCACACTCTAAACAACCAGGCTCACCGACAACATACTGTATGGGACATCTGGACAGCACAAACTGGCACGGTCAGAGAAATAAAAAAGATGAAAAAAATATATTAAAAAAATAATATAAATTAAAAAAACAAAACATTACACAGTCGATTTCCTCTAAGCAGTAATGACACCTATTTTATAGATATGTAAACTTGGCACTACATCTAACATCTTACACTTACCGAATGCTATGAGGCTAATGCTAAGAGGCTAATGCTAACTAATGGACTACTGAGGCGTTCTCAGGGGTATACTGAGAACAGAAAGCATCTTCAAGTATCACTGTCACAAATCACACTTACATAAGTCACCTATCTTTCAGCAGGAGCATTATTGCTTAGTTGCCTTACCTTACCATTGTCGGCCCCAAAGCAACCAAACATCAGGCCTATACAACTCCATACCCTGAGGCATCAGTGATTCAGTGGTCCTAGATGAGCAATACAGCTCCTAGCAAGCAAACTTCACGCCATGTACACAATCTGTACACTGTGCTACACGTATATGTGTGCTTTAATGTGTGTAGAAATAATAATGTTTAATGTATTAGAAATAATACAAAAAATCAAACAATAGAATGGAAATCTACACTATGTGTTGTGTTTCCCCTGGTGATTTATCCTAGCCTGATGAAGATAAGTCATATGAAGATAATGTGTGTCCTTCTGATAACAGTGATTTACCCACTGTGACACAAGTGATCTGAATATACTGAAATATACATCATGCTTTGTAGACCTGTAGTTACACAGCAGAAGGGCTTCGTTGCTCTTGAGAGCAAACTCTACGAGTCTCCTAGCACCTTCACGGTCCGCTTGACAGATAGCGTTACCTTAGGTTATATTGCACGGCTTTAATATTTCATTAGATGTTAGTAAACAAGCCAACCTACCACTCATGCAGCCTATCTGCTCTAACTATGAGATGAAGCACTACTGCGAGGTAGTAAGAGGTCAAAGGTGAGCGTTGCCTTGAGTTTTGTCAGGTCGCGACCAACAGCGCAGATGCAAATCGACTGATTGATTTTGGTTCTTTTTTCCATTTTCTCAGAAACGTACTTCCTGAGTTGCTTCTGTGGCTAAATGCTGGTTAACTGCAATTGCGGAATGCTGTGTTTTCAGAAGGCTGTGCTGGCTGTTTTTGTTTTGAATCACAAGCCCCTTCAAACACACAAAGCACATACAACCAACCACATACACCCCCATGGCACACACACACACACACACACACACACACACACACAGTGACACACAGATGAACACACACACACATGAAACCAAGCACACACAGACACACACACACACACACACACACACACACGGTATGGGCACCAAGCGAGTCCAGTTGTGTCTTTTTCACTTCTCGGCGTGGCTGGTGGTGTTCACGGGCTCCTTGAGGGGTCCCGTGAGTGTGGCCTTCCACACGTGGAGGGCCGAGATGGCGGACAGCGTGAAGAAGAGCAGGTAGGCGATGGCGAAGCCCACCGAGTCCACCAGGCCTCCCGCCAGCGCACTGAAGCTCAACTTCCCCAGCACCTCCAGCGTGGCCAGGAAACTGTAATGGGTGGCCTACAGGGGACGAGTGTGTGTGTGTGTGTGTGTGTGTGTGTGTGTGTGTGTGGGGGGGGGGGGGGTAGAGAAGCATGGGATTTAGAGGGGAGGAAGAGGAGGAGAAAAGGGGTAAAGAAAGAGAACAAAAAAAAAACAACAACATAATGACAGGACTTTATTCCACATTTTTATGTCAGCCAAGCAAGATGAGTCAAACAGGTTAGGATTTTCAGTTACAACATTGTCAATATTAATGTTAAATCTACTGCCTGCCAAGGCAGGGTACTTATCCTGACCCTTTTGACTTGAGCATACTAATCTCAACTAACAAAACACAACACTTGTTTACATTGAGGCAGCAGGCTGTTGTCTTATATTCACGACTGAAAAGAGCAATTATCCTTCACACCACACCTTAAAACCAGGGCCTGACTCTTCTCAGCGAGGGGGAGGGGGAGGGGCGGAGGGGGGAGGGACGAGGGGCTAATTCTGAAAATCTCCAGCCATCTCGAACGGACCCCCGGGTCACGATGACACGTCCGTCGCCGCCACTCAGCGCCAGTAATGGGTTAATGGCGGGCCGGGGAGCCCCGCGGCCGAGGCGGAGGAGAGCGAGCCCAGATAAAGGGAGCCGCATTTACAGGGCCCGGGCCTGGAAGCCTCCCTCAGCGCGCCATTTCGATAACGCTGGAAAAAAGCATCGCTTTATAAAGTGGACATACAGAGCGGCGCATTTCCCAGGGTGTCCAGATTACAGCCAAATACCAGGAATCCACGATTTTCATCTGCGCGCCCCCTGTATTGTGGAAGGGGTAGGGGAAGCATACTAAAAGGGTCCGTAATGCGATACATTTTCCAAAATAGTTGCGGTAAGAACAAGACTCCAGGTAGTGGGTAGTGGCCTATTAGAATTTTGCCTTTTTCCCCCCCTCCCTCTCTGCGCTATAGCACATTGTTAGCGGGGGTACTTTGTGGGATCTCTTCAGATGAATAGGCAGCGAGGCCCTTTTATTCCCCCCCCCATCCGCCCAACCGCCTTCACCCACCCCCAGCCTATCCCCCCAAATGTGCAGCTTACACCATGTTTTAC
Organism: Sardina pilchardus; assembly: GCF_963854185.1. Lineage (NCBI taxonomy): Eukaryota > Metazoa > Chordata > Actinopteri > Clupeiformes > Clupeidae > Sardina > Sardina pilchardus. The sequence continues at coordinate 11,852,741 of NC_085001.1, read as the reverse complement.
AGTGGGCAGGCTGTACGAGGAGGGTTCCTGAGACATTAACCCACCACCCTGTGTTCTTATGGCAAGGAGCAAGGCTGCAGGGAGGGGGGGCGAGGGGGTGGGAACTCAATCTGGGTCTATGGCGAGCATGTGACTGGAGTTAAGTGAAGTACTTTTATTCCAGCAAACTTGTTTAATGTATACTGTTTCTCCCTCCTGGGCCCTTACCAAACACTCAGGGTATCGGTCTCACTGTCATTCGATATGACCTTAAAAACACACACACATGCACACGCACGCACGCACACACACACACACACACAGGCTTGCAGCGACACTATGTATGTCATTTTAAAAAAGGAGACCCTAGGGTTCTCGTCGTCATCTCTTTTGCTAATAGTTATTATGATTATTCCTCTGTCGTTTCGGGTTTTTAAAAATAGCGTGCACACCAAGGAGCTGGCTGTATCCTCAGAGTGTGTGTTTTTTTTTCTATTTTATTTTAAGTGATAATAATTCATCACCTTTATAGCTGATTGAGTGATGTTGAGAAACGACGAATGAGCACCTCCAGGCAGTGATGCCCCAGTTAAAATGGGACAAAAGAAGTTGTCAAAGACGAGCAACAACAAAAAAAAAGAAAGAAAGAAGTGGGGAGAAAAAGAGTGAAAGAATGACAGGGAGGGAGAGAAATAGAGAAGAGTGAAAGAAGGTATGAGAGATGGAGAGAACGGAGAGACTGAATTGTGTGCTTGAGAGAGAGAGAGAGAGAGAGAGAGAAAGAAAGTGAGGGAAAGAAAGAGGGAAGAGAGAGATAGAGTGTGGGGGGAGGGTGAGGGTGTCAGAGAACTGAAGTTCACTTGATCCTTGATCAGGTCAAACAAAGTCACAGCTGACTGATGCTATGCAGTCCTGTCAACCTGTGTGTTCAACCTGCGAGCAAAGGATGTGATCTAATCCCGGAGAGAGTAGAGAGCAGAGACAGATAGAGGGGCGGAGGCCCTACAGGGCCAGCTGATTAATGCTCACCCTTTCTTAAGCCGGGGAGTGTCTATTTCAAAAGCATTACATAATGCCATAGAAGGTCTGGATTTGCATTTTTTCACCTTTTTTTGAAGGCTGCATATAAACAAAGCACCGCATATCTTCACTGCATATCACGTGCGTCTTGACTTCAATGCCAGTGGGGCTGACGTGAGCTGGATGGGCCCGTGTTGCTACTATTGAGTTATTGTATGTGATTTGGGCAAGGTGTCATTGCAAGGCTGCACTGATTGACAAGAGTAGCTGAGAGAGAGGAGGAAGGAAAGAAAGAAAGAGAGTGACAGAAATGATGACTGAGTTGATGACTGAGTTGATGACTGAATTGACACAGGATAAGGTGGTGGAGGTGGTGGTGGAGGTGGTGGTGGTGGAGGTGGTGGGGAAGGGGATTTCTCACAAACACACTTTGTTCTGCCTTCGGAACATTGCGTAACATTAACATTACACCACCTGTGCCTGAGAAGGCTCAGATTCACATTATGCACATGATGCACATGTAGACAACAACCCAGCACTACTCATCACTTACCTGCTACCTCTGAAAATCTGCTGTACACCAGATGGATAATAGTTTGGAGCAAATGTCTTATTTGAAAGGAATAGAGTAAGGGTAGGCGTTTCTATGTGTGGACACAAGTATGAGCTTATGTGCATGTGTACATGTATGTGTATGTGTACTGAATGTATGTTTATGTGTGTGTGTGCATGTACGTACGCTTTGTCAGCAGTAACTGCTGCTACATACCTGGACGCTGTCCTTGTTGCACAATGTGCAATACATCATGTGTATCTCTGCAAATGTGCGTGTGTCTGTGTGTGTGTATGTGTGTGTGTGTGTGTGTGTGTGTGCAGGGTACCTGGATGCTCTCCTCGGCGCGCTGAGTGCAGTGCATCATGACGGTGAAGGTGAGGGTGGTGATTAGGCCCCCCAGGAAATGCTGCGCGCTCATACTCAACACCGACATGCCTGCAGCGACAGCCACCACAACCCGCCACCAGTCAGTCAGTAGAAAACAACATCATCAGCATACTCAACAACACACTGATGGCTACGCAATTACTTTTCCTGTGAAAACAAAATCCTCGCAGCATGTAAATAAAATTTAAAAAAAGACCCAGACAAGCCCCTGACCTTAGATGTGATTTTTTTTTTTTTTTTTTTTTTTAAAAGATGTATCCGTTTTTTTTTTCTTTTTAAAAAAGATAGTGCTTTTCTGCTTGCATTCACAGCTGGCTAGCAGCAGACAGACATGCTGTGAAATAATGAGCGGCTTCTCTTGAGCGCTAAGTCCATCTGAGCCGCCGTAGCACTAGCATCGACACGAGCGCTCAGCCGCATCCTGGGCCTGACCTGAGGTGAGCTCCTCTGGCAGCCAGGCCAGACTGCACCAGCTCTGGCTAAGAACGAGAGAGACATGGAGAGAGAGGGAGAGAGAGGGAGAGAGAAAGAGAAAGGGAGAGAGAGGGAGAGAGAAAGAGAAAGAGAGAGAGAGAGGGAGAGAGAAAGAGAGAGAGAGAGAGAGAGAGAGAGAGAGAGAGAGAGAGAGAGAGAGAGAGAGAGAGAGAGACAGTCAAGGCATGTGGGAAGGCCAAGCTGGGCCTTTGGCTGGGGTTAGGGGGCAGGAACTTTGCCATTAATGCTATGGACCAACAGACCCCCACCCCCCAAAACTCCAACCTCCCACCCCATATGAATTGAGGGGGCCAAGAGCTCATTGCTTTAGTTGCCCTGTTCTGCATGTCTCTGCGTCAGCCCCCCAAACACCAACCCCACCCAACCCCACCCAACCCCACCCCACCCCACCCCACCCAACCACACGGCTGAGATGACGCGGTGGTGCGCCTTCCGCATCGAGCCGCGCTGAATAATTCACTGGAAATGTTTAGTTCTGCCTAACAAGACTTCTCCATTACTTATCCAAGAACCACAGACAGCGCAAACGTCTCCCCGCTGCTGAGGCTGGTGTCTCATGCAATATTGAACCATCTCGGCAGAACCTCGCTTTCTTATGGGGAGGATGGAAGCGTGGTGCAACCAGGGGGTTTAGGGGGGAAAGAAATGGGGTGGGGGTTGGCCACACACACACACACACACACACACACACACACACACACAACACACAACACCATGACAGAAGACAACGATCAACCTCGGTGGGTGAAAGATCCATAAAAAAAAAAAAAAAGAACAAAAGTACAGTAGCTAAAATTGCATGAGTTCCTCCCGATTTCCATCCCTTTATTTCCATCAAATAAACATCTCACGAGCAGGGCGGCGGGAGAGCCGAGGCAGCAGGAGCCGCGCGCTTTATCAAACAGCCTCCCGACGGTGAGAATAGCACGCTGGGGCCGGACCACCGGCAAATCACACGTGTCTGCGCCATCCAACCCAACTGTCGACGACTACGCAAGACGGTGCTTGAATGCGGCGGCGTCTTCCGCACCCTCGTGGGCAGCCACTGAGGATACTGGTGGAAGATATGGACGTACTAGCTCACCACTGACAGGCACAGGAAAAAGGGTGTACATTTAAAAACATACAGTCACTAACGTCTGGGAAATCTCAGTTTCCCTAGTTGTGTTTTACGATACCGTTAACACACAGTATGGCACTGCATGGGCTGCATATGCAAAAGAGTTGGACACACATGGAAACACACACCCACTACATCAAAGGCTGACAGAATTGCGGTCCATATTTCATTATCTGGTGAAAGACTAGGCGCAGGATACTCTCTCTAGCTGGGCTTTTAAATAAGTTATGCTATTAGCATGGCTACAAGAACGAAAGGATGAAAACACCTTCAAACATTTTCATCTAAAAACAAACAGCTTGAAACTTGAAACTCGGTCTGTGTGTGTGTGTGTGTACATGCCGCCTTACCTTTCATGAGTGGCGATGGCTCCAGTATGGTCAGCAGGGAGCTCTGGAAGATCATGCCCACCGTCCTCATCACAAACACACGCCTCATTATCAGCCCAATGCTACAGGGGGCAGAACACAACACCAACATCAGCTCCGAAGCCACACCAGATGACACCACACAACAACAGAAAACACCAAACAACACCAGACAACGCCAAATAACATGGTTACTACCGTAATTTCCCAACTGTTAGCCGCAGCTTCATTTACACAATTTCATCAGCTAGAAGGTTAATACAGGGGGCAGTTAATATGGTATAAATATGTTTTTTAAGTTTCTTTTAACTTGCACAAAACACTGTCCTGTGACTTATACACAATGCGGCTAATGCACAGGAAATTACTGTATTCCAATCCAAATCAAGTCCCTGGACCAGTGATGGTAAACTACTTCTGTCATTTGCATATGCCCTTTTGTCCACACAGTGAAGATATGTTAGGGTTTAGTAGTATTCTGATATAGACCACGAGGACCTCATGTATTATTGCGAAGTCTACAAGCAGAGCCTGTTTTTCCATCAAGGCTGAGTGCTTCTGTTGTATTGTATTGTGCTGTGACTGAGCACTTGCTGAAATGAGATGAAAAGCTCAGTTCGATAAAAGAAGAGTATTCAAAGTGTGTGAGACAGCTCAAATGAAAGCAACAAAATTGTTTTACTGGTTTTATGTGCCATCACATAACTCCTGTGATACTGATGATAGAGAAACATAGTGAGTCTCTCCTACCCTACTCCTGCTTGTGTTTTCCTACACTACTATTGGCTATCTAACACTAATGGACACCCATAAACAAACACAGAGTGGACATAAACTCTGCAGCCCGTTCTCTCTCCTCTCTAGACACGCTAATTGATCGCCCGTTAGCGGTTTAAAAGAGCATCCTGGTGTGCCCGGTTCACGGGGTAATCAATAACCTGACAAGATCCCCAGTGACGGGCCTGATTAGACTGGGGCTAATTAGTGTCCATCAGACGTCTCACTCTTGGCCGGTCGGCCGGTCGTTCGGAGCCATTATCTCCCAATCACCCGCGGATTAGGCCGCTGCCAATCAGAGCACCCCGAGCGGCCCGTCAATCACGGCGCGAGGGGCTGGAGGGAGAGGGAGAGAGAGAGAAGGAGGCAGGCGAACAACCGCCTCAGGCGTCGAGGCGAGCTGTGTCACTGAAATTCAGATTCCCCCGTGAACCCTCCACTAAATTGCACTAATTGATAACGTGGGGGCGGTTTTAACAACTTCCGACGTGGTTGGATAGTGACTGTGTGTGTGTGTGTGTGTGTGTGTGTGTTAGCTGTGCGTGCTAGCTATGTGTGTGTGTGTGTGCGTGTGTCTGGGCGCCTGTAAGGTCTTGAGCTTGTGGTGATACGAGACGGAGGGATCCTCGGAGGAGTCGCCTCGGCCGGACTGCCCACAGCCACGTCCAGTCTGGCGCAGTGGTCGAGGCAGACCGAGAGCTTCTCTGCTTGACTGGCCTAAAGCACACAACCAGTCAGAGACACAGGGCAGACCGAGGGCTAGTGAGCGAAAGAGAGAAAGAGAGAAATCCACCTTATTCCTTTAACCGGAAATCTGGCCGCTTTTCGTCTTCCGGTCATTCTGTTTACATTATAGCTTTGTGCATTCTCAGTACGTTAACTACTTTCGAATTTCTTTCGAAATGTTGACAACTCTGCCCTCAGCATGGATGTACTACATAATATATAACCGATATAAAATATAAAAGTTTACTTTAATATACGTTGTGATATGTCAAGCATGGTCAACCGCCACGTTAAAATCGAAAAAACGCAGCTTCGCCGGAAATAGAAAAACGTTTTCTGAATCCTGAGGTGTCATGGCGACGCCCATTGTTGGCTTAGGAATATCGTGGATAGAAGGACAGATAGAGAGAGAGAGAGAGAGAGAAAGGGAGGGAGGGAAGTCATGAATAATGAAAAAAATGGGTATTGGGGAAGGAAGGGGGACGGAAAGAAAAGAAAATTCTATCAAATGATGCTTCCGTCTCCATTCTGACCTTTCTGTTGGTGTAGATGGGCGAGGGATCCATCAGAATGGCCAGTGCTGGCAGTCGGCTCGGCCGCACGAGAGAAAGCCAATCTGCCGGCATTCTCATGCAAACGAACTAACTCTATTTTCCCCCTAGATCTCCCTCTTTTTTTCTGCTCCTTCTTTCCCTCTCAATGACACTCTTTCATATTTCCCCTCTCTTTCAAACGGCAATGCAGAGAGAGAGAGTGAGCAAGACAGAGATAAAGGGAGAGAGAGTGAGTAAGAGAGAGAGAGAGAGAGAGCGGGAGAGAGAAGGAGCGAGAGGGAGAGAGAGAGAGAGAGAGAGAGAGAGAGAGAGAGAGAGAGAGAGAGAGAGAGAGAGAGAGGGAGAGAGCTGAAAATGAGTCTGGAAACGGGCGAATCTTGCCGGCTCTGCCCCCGAGATAAGATTTACGCTCTCAGATTGCAGATGCAGATCTGTGTAAGGGGGTCAGTTTTTGGCCACTCGAGCGTTGCAGATGGGATCGGGATAAGTGTCCAAATTAGCTTTTAGCGGCCCTGCGCGGACAACGGGGGGGAAACCCTATCTGTGGGAAGCCATGGGCCCAGGCAGGAGCGGCCCGGGGCCTCAATGCGTACAGTGTCGGCCGAAGGCAGCCCCGCGTGTGAAACTCAGCATTCCTTCTGCTAGTCAGAGCAGCTTTTTCTCCGAGAGAGAGAGACAGAGAGACACACAGAGAGGGGACAAGCAAGTAAGAGAGAGAGAGAGAGAGAGAGAGAGAGAGAGAGAGAGAGAGAGAGAGTGAGAAAATGAACAGGAAAAAGAAAGTGCACACTTTGAGGCACACCTCCTCCTTCATCGTCACTTTGCCCACAGAAAGTGACTAACGTTTACAATGGTTTGGTTACACAAGTGACAAAATGCCGGTTCTAGTTGGGAAATGATGCTGATGAGAGCCTTCGGTGAACACTGGGTTTCAGAACCGCAGCATGCGATAACAGCCATTGTTCTCTTCAGAGGAACAGCGTAAAAAAGTTATTTATAGATTGCATTACATCAGCCGTGCCCGGGGTAAAAACGATAACATGATCGCGGACAGGTGCACGGTCTTATGCAGCATATGGAGTGACAAACCTACCTGCACTCGGGCAAAGTACAGGAGTACAGAGGATGTGTTGTACAACCAGTGGTGGGCAGTAACAAAGTAGATGTAATTCGTTCCTGTGCTTAAGTAACTTAATAATGTATCTGTACTTTACCGAAGTCTTTCTATTTGGTGAGACTTTGACTAACTGAACATTTTTATTTGCTACTCCATTACATTTAGTGACGTCGTTCTTTTCACCAAAGCGAATAAGAAAATGTAGGTTAAGAGAGCGAATGCATTGTAGCCATACCAATCTGGGCTCAGCGTGCAATTTGCTCTGAACTCCTTTTGGTTTTGTAGAGACTTGTTGAACCATGGCACCCTACGCTGAATTTGTCATAAGCCCACTGCAGTGTTTTGAGGATGCTTTATGGCTCATGCCTAGCACTCCATAATGATTGTGGAAATGATGAAAGAAATGGCTGACACTGACTTGATCTGAACACCCTTGGCCTTATTAGCGCAACGTTTTTGAATTAGTGGAAAAGAAGAACGACGCATTTTATTAGTGTCTTCTCTGCCTGCCAAGGCATCATACAATGTTTCTCTTTCAATTAAGTAACAAATAAATTAAATAATTGTTCTCTAGTGTTGTTATTTCATAACTACATGATCTTACCTAATGGGAATGGATTGCTGTGTTGTGCTTATGATCTTGCTTTCTTTTTAAACAAATTCAGAAACTGTTTAAAGATTGGTGTGCCGAGAGTGCCATTAGTATTTTCACCTAAAATCAGTTGATTGAGCAGGAGTTTTGATGTGAAAACGATAAAAGGACATTATAACTATAATCCATCAAGGTTATTTTATGTTTAATACTTAAGTACACAGTAAGGCAAATACTTTTATACTTTTATACTAATCGAGTGGAAATTTAGAGTGAATACTTCCAGTTTTACTGGAGTAATATTTTACACAAGATATCTACTTTCACTCAAGTAAGTTGTTAGTGTACTTCATCTACCACTGAGTACAACAAACACTGCACTGAAAAAGACACAAAAATGGGCTTCAAGTGACAAACAAAAAAAGATGCAGAAATGTTGGATGATACAGTAAAAGCAAGGGGCAAATATGAATACAGTGTTGTCTAATGTGCAACACACATCCAGATTCACATCACACATCCAACTACAATTGTAAATGTAATGTAAATGAAATTGGCAATGTAAAAAACATCTCTCACACATACATACACACAGTATCTCCTCAAAAGTGTAACTTCAATACATGTACACATGCACAAAAAATGACACCCCCTCATGTTTGCAACATGAAACCCAGCGAAACAATAGGCCCAGTGGATTGTATTTGGATGACGTTATAGTGTGAGTTCCTGTGCTCTCCACCCATCCTGGTGATTCTGTGAGGGGGGGGGGGGGGGGGGGGGGGGGATACAGCGGGGCCTCTCCTGTCCGTCCCTCCAGCCTCTCGGGCCCCCCTGGCGCTCTCCGCCTGCCCAGGAAATGAGTGCCACAGCCCGGCATCACCTCACACCTCACCTGGAGAGAGTGACAGCTCTTGCGCAGGGCTGTGTTTACTTCCATTACTCCAACCAACCCCAGGGGAGGGGAGGGGGCAGCAAGGTGAGGAGTGTTGGGCTGGGGTGTGTGTGTGTGTGTGGGGGGGGTGATGAGTGAGGGATGGCAGTAGTGAGAAAACTCAGAGGAGAAGAGGGGTGGTTGGAGGAGGACAAGAGGCCAAGAGAGAGTAAGTGTGTGTACATATATATGATGTGTATGTATGTGTGTTTGTATGTGTATGTGTGTGTGTGTGTGTGTGTGTGCGTGTGTGTGTATGTGTATGTGTATGTGTACAGTATGTGTGTGTGTGTGTGTGCGTGTGAGAATGTTTAATGGAGAGGAGAGAGAGGGAAAGACAGCAACCGGTAAAAGTAAAAGTCTGAAATAAGGAGAGATGCGATATGCCCCCGTCCCTCACCTGAGCAAAACCTCCCCAAAGGGCTATAAGGCAACGCGGACCGAGAGTGAGAGAGAATGTGCGTGTCTGCCTACAGATGTGTGTGTGTGTGTGTGTGTGTGTGAGGGGGACCAAACGTGAAAAACAAGCTTTCCCAAAGTGACCCTCCCTATCCTTTGGTGAGTGTGACAGAGGAGCTAAATGTTTATTCCCATCACTATCCGACAGCACCTGGAGGAATTACCTGGTATGCTAGGAGCATGAAGTATCTTGGTTACCTGTGCAATGATTTACCATATCTGAGAGGTGACATGAGCTGCATTAGCGCCTGTGCTATGTGCACCACTCTACAGTGCTACAGAGCAGTGCTTCTTGAGGGCTGTTATCTGAGATATACTGTATCACCACCTGACATATGTGTGCTAAGCTACCTGTGGAAGCAGCACATGGTGAGGGCAGTGTACCTGTGCTGTGATGCACATGTGTGCACTACGCAAGTAGGCAGTGCTCCTTAGGGCTGTTACCTGGGCTGAGATGCATTACCACCTAAGACACGGTATGTGCGTCACGCTAAACTACCTGTGGAGGCAGCCTGAGAGTTGTTACCTGTGCTGAGATGCATCACCACCTGAGACACGTGTGCTACACCAGTGGTTTTCAAAGTGGGGGCCGCGGCCCCCTGGGGGGCCGCCAGGGGGCGCTAGGGGGGCCGCAGCAAGTTGGATGAAAATATATTGTACAAGCAAAAAATAAATAAAAAATCATAAAATATTTCTATTATTGTATGTATTGATATGAAATACCATTATAATAATTAGTTGTATACCTTTTAGGGTTGTAACGATTACAGTGTAAAGGTAAACCATGATAAAAATGTTGACGTTAACAATTACCGTGTTCATTTCAAACCCTATAATTATTATCGCGGTTGATAACCACGGTCTGGAAACCGTGTGTTAATTTGCGTCCAGCGTCATCTGAGCCTGCTTTTGATATAGGCCTGTCAGGCTACTATGAAGCAAAATTGGTACCCTACTGATTCTGTTGTCTAATTTGATGGATTTAACCACGATTCGGATTTAGGCTATACACCTTTTAAAAGGCGGAACATTTTCACCGCAAACGTGCACTGTGGCTGTCATATAGCCACTCGGCGTCTTTTTATGTACATATGTACATTCATATGAAATCCATTCTACTAACGTTATCAGGAGAATACCGTAACGTTTTATTTTGAGCACTGGTTGTCACTCATTGGATACATAAAACAGATACCAAACTCAAAGTCATGATAGAAGCACCCATTAAACATGACCAAGGAAAAAGTGAACGGGACAACACACAATACCATGCTACTCCTAAATCATAGATTTTAACATTGCAAGACATGTCTTTTCTTTGACACCAGAAATATTTTCTTTACCTGGTTCGTTTTTGAACATTCATTTTATGTAATGAAAACATATATCCTTGAACTATGCGTGACTACTTTCCAAAAACCGAATGAAACCTAATTACGTTCACGTACTTTTTAAAGTGACAGGCACTCAATTAGACCTACACACCACCCCTGTGATATCATTAAAGACAAGTGCAATCAATGTGAAGTACTCAAATTACTGAATATTTTTAGCTATAAGTAATTATGCAGATCTCAAAATACTATAATGTTAACAAAATATATAAAGTTTATGAATTCAAAATATGAAATAGAAACCAGACAAGCCATTTTCTGTGTGTGTGGAGGGTCGAACAGAGACTGCTGTGCATGATCTGTATCCCGCTTAAGGCAATAAGGTTTTGCCTATATATTTTTGTAATGTAATAAACATTGTCACACTCTTTAAAAAACTATTTCAGCTTGTGTATGCCTATTACATGTAACATATGAACACATATTTTTTTTAAATACTGTGAAACGTGTAAAACCATTGCATCCCTAAATAGTGCAAAGCCTATAAAAAAAAATCGATTTTCACCTAGATAGGCCTATTTTATTAACTTATTTCTACATTTGCCGTATCGTTGATGGGTTCAATACGACATCATGCAAAAGGGGGGCCTTGGCCACAATCTAGTGGTATTTGGGGGGCCTTGTCATGGGAAAGTTTGGGAACCCCTGTGCTACACTACACTGCTTGGGGAGGCTGCTTCCTGAGAGTTGTTACCTGTCACCTGTGCTGAGATGCATAACCAACTGAGACATGTATGTTACACCAGTGGTTCTCAAATTTTCACAATGAAATTTTCACCTCAGAGAACAATTGACTCTCCAAGTACCACCATTATGTCTAGCATTAAAATACAGTTGCGTCAGGACAATTTCAATACAATTTTACATTGTACATTCTATTTTGCATAGTTTTTTTTTACAAGAAAGATAAAAACTATTTTAAATGTAAGGATTTTTCAAGTGATTATTTTGTCTTCATGAAATAAAACATCTTGGAGACTCCCAGAGTACCACAACAGAGAGTCCGTGTACCACCAGCGGTACCCGTAACACAGTTTGAGAACCACTGTGTTACACCACACTGCTTGTGGAGGCAGCTGCTGCCTGAGGGCTGTTACCTGTGCTGTGAGAGCAGCAGGCCGGCGATGGAGGAGCCGGCGATGGAGAAGCCCATGGCGATGATGCCGTTCCACAAGCCCAGCTCACGGGACGTCATGTGATGGTCCAGCAGAAAGAGCGGGAACATGCTCATAGCACCCTGCTCACCTGTGAGGGCATATAACATTATGTTATATTACAGTAGGTTATGTTATGTTATGTTATGTTAGCCTGGCAGTAAACCAGACCCTGGAATCTTTCAGATTAAGGATCTGGCCACGAATAATGAAAATGGCCCAACTCGAGGGGCGGCAGCAAGCATGCATTTAAAAATCTCTCTGCACGCAATTGGATAACATTGCGACCAAAAACAAAAGTTGTCACACTGTCGTCATCAGTTTAGCTCACCCACACCTTTTTTGGTTACCACCGATGGTTGGGGGAAACGTAATGTGCATCAATGCTCGTGGCCAGAGTATCTTGCGGACACAATTGAAATTGTGCTCTCGCAAGAACTCTGGATTTCCAGGGTAACGTTATGTAATATTTTGTTATGTTATGAAATTATGAGAAGAAAAAAACGTTGACAATGGCAACATTAACTTATGTATTATTCATGTATCATTTCAAATTAACTTTACTGAAAATTAGAAATAAAAAGTTAAAGGTAAAATACTGAACGTTGTTCTGAAATGATGCCTGAATGACTGAATAAAACAAGCAGGCCTTGTTCTCACAGTCAGCCATGTTTTTTGTTTATCTCCGACGTTGTTCACCTGCGATGCTTTGAGGTCGGACCTTGTGATCTCCAAGTGGGATACACTGGACCTCCTAGGTGTCTGGAATGCGGCATTAGTATGTTGGGGCAGTTTCAAAGATTTCCAGAAACAGCTTTCTTACAGTACTTCTACCGCATTCAATGGCTATCAGAACAGATCATTTGACTTATGTCTTCTATAAATTATTCTTTTACAACAGCTAATGAACAAATTCCTTATGACAGCTGGAATCAAAAGGTACTCCCCTGAGGAAACTACCCACATCAGACACACATACTCTTCTCTGGTAGTTTTCAGTCTTTGAGGTGTGCTTGTAGCTTTTCAGCACAGGTCATTAACCTGAGCGAGCAGAGTCCATGTAACTAAAAATTCTCATGACAAGTCTGTTTAAACAATATTCAAACCTCCCACATTCTTTTTGAGAAAGTGTTATGACTTAAAATCAAAAAAAAAAAAAAAAAAGATGCAGATTTCTACATGAAAAATATATTTTCAAATCCTAGACAGCTTCCCCCCCCCTTCTGCTTGCCATGACATCACAGGGTCTCTGAGACAGCGGGCTGCTCGTCAGATAGCTCTCCGCCGCTGTGTCGCTGTGTGGCGTCGACTGAAGGGGGAGACTCGGTAGACTGCCGCGGTGTATTATTTAGAGTGGCTGTCATTATTTATGGAGCCTGACTTCAGTAAAGACCGCGAGACAGCAGACTGACTGACAGCTCTGAGACTGCTGTCAAAACTAGCAAAGGGGGAGAAAAAAAAAGAAAAAGAAAAACAGATGACTTATCTCGGGTGCGACAGGAAAAAAAAACACAACAGAAACAGAAAATCAAATTAAAAAAAAAAGAGGAGAGGGAGAGAGTTATCAGATACATCTGAGGGGAAAAAGAACCCGCCGTTAACGCTAAAAATGCCGCGTGAGTGTTCCGACAACTCTGTGACAACGCCCCCCCCCCACACCCCTTCACTATCTCAGTGATCAACTCTGACAGCTGAACTAAAACGTGAGGAAAGTATGAAAGAGCCAAGAACACTGCGACTGTAGTGTAGTCACATTCCTCACGTTCAGCAAATCTATCCCTTTTTCCGACTTTCCCTGACATCAGCCAACTGTGGCAATTACTGCAGACCCCTCTCGTTCACAAAAGAACGCCGGAGCTTTCCGCGTCACCTTCATCCTTCAGCGTTCAAACGGCTAAACGCTAAAAAAAGAACAAAACTCGAGTGCAGTGTCGAGTGGTTAAAGCCTGCTTACACTCGCAGTAAAGCCCCCGTTTGCCTTGCCGCTGAAATGAATCAATTTGCTTTCAAAGTGGGGGCGCAACATGGAGTGTCAGGATGCATTTGCTTTACCCGGCGAGTCCGCGCTCCCTCTGAAGGCTCGGAGGGCCCAGCGATGTGTCTTCGCCGCGCCTGCAACAGTGTTTCCAACTGTTGTGTGTGATGGAGCTCTGATGATCCACGGTGATAGGGAGTGAATTCAAGAAAGCCGCTGGAACGCGTCGCGTGCGTTCCAGCGCTTTCAATTTTTGCAGTCTTAGGGCTTCTGCTTTAGTTTTGCCACCACGCTGCTTCAAAGTAGTTTTTATTTTTCAAAAGTGCGGCAGAAAAACAAACAAGGAGGCTGATTATTCAGTGCTATAAATAATCCGCGGAGCAACAATTGTCCATTTCTGTAGGGATTTCATTAGACAGCTACAAATACACAGACTGGCAGGGGGTGGGGTGGGGTGGGGTGGCTTGCTGTGTTTGATAGAGAGAGAGAGAGAGAGAGAGAGAGAGACAGAGAGCGAGAGAGAGAAAGAAAGAGTGTGGATTCTACATACATAATCGCAAATGCCTATGGCCTAAGTTGTGGGAGAGTTGTAGTGCAATCAGGAATATTGGACCCGGCGCAAAGCAGCCTGGATGAAGAGATCGGTGTGGTATGTGTCTGTGACAGACAGACAAACGAGACACATGAATGACAAAGGAGCTACATCATTGCTGTGTCAGTGACTACAAGACATTAGGATGGGAAGTAGAGAAGAACTCGCAAAGAGGGACTGCAGCTCACAACCGTTAGTTGGAGGCTATGACAACAGTTTAAACACAGTTTTAGCGCATTATCACACATGACAAAAGTGGTTTTGTGGGCCTGAAAACTGGTTCCACAGTGTAAAGATTTGAACATGAAAACCTTGCATTTATCGCTGTATGGAGACTCAATTAAGCATTTCCGTATAAATGCAGAACTTTTTAAAAAAATGGACGGAACGAAGCGCTGTTATCAAAAACACGCGTTGTTGTGTGATGACCCCTAAGACTAAGACTAAGTTGTGGCACTGGGAGTCTGAGGGATTTTAAGACTACAAGTGTTGGACGCTGGACAGCAGCCTATGAGATGCGGAGAGAAAGACGGGGATGCAGTGGACAGCAGTGTGGGGGCACAACGACAATAGTGTCGCTGTACCCCCAAACTCTGAACACTGAAGGAGCACAAGGGGTAGTGAGAGGGGTAATGTGAGGGGTGATGAGAGTAAATAAAGGCTGTTCTGCTGGGGGGGGGGGGGGGTGGTGACAAGGGTCAACGAGTACAAGTCAGATGTATCAGAGAGGGTCCAATGCGTCGCAACAAGAGCTGGGGCCACCACAGAGGAACAACAAAAAACACCAACACACCCTCAGGACGCTCACACGCACAGCTCCTATACATTTCTTTACATGCATGCATCTTTACACACTCTCTCTCTCTCACTCTTTCATACACACATGCACACACACACGATATCATGCACACTTTTTCTGTCAAACAAATATGCAGACACACACTCTCACACATGCACACACACACACACACATTCCTACTAGTAACACACTCAGAGCTAAGCACACACCCATTCTCTCTCTCACACACACACACACACACACACACACACACACACACACACACACACACACACACACACACACACACACATATATTCCTACTAGTAACACACTCAGAGCTAAGCACACACCCATTCTCTCACACACACACACACACACA
>NC_085001.1:11814882-11834882 GCF_963854185.1 Sardina pilchardus | reverse complement strand
GACAGCAGTTTGGGATTGATGTCTTCATTAAGCTGTGGGGATTCTGGGGGAAATCAGTGTGGGAGGGATCTCCTCCATAATGTTGATAAGCATACATGTACAGTGTGTGTATACACACACATACTATACACTCCTTTTCCAAGATACACAAAACTCTACGGTAGCTCAAGAGACCTGTTCTTAAACTGTGCTGAATCAAATTAAGTCGAGATCAAGTCCAGTTGATCTCCTGGCAAAATCCCATCACAATAGATACTATTCATATATCCTTACATATACTATATCTAATACTTCATAATCCATACATATTTTTTATTTTCTGTTCTACACGCGCTACCAACGCCTAAAAACAACGACTTTTGAAATAAATATAGCTGGGTCAACAAACACAGAAGCAAGAACCTCCAATCTACTGTGACAACAATGATTACTCTAATGACAACTCCACAGGGGTGAAGAGGTTGCAGCAGCATTGACTGAGGAGGGGACGGAGAGCCCAGAGCCCGCAGCCGAAGGTGATGATGACTGGGACGATGATGGCCGGAGACACCCTAAGACAGATTATAGGGGCCCTGCCACTCTTAATGTGCTGTCTGGTGTCGCCTGCCGCTCTTCATCCGATTACTGCACCAACCCTGACTCTCTCTCTCTCTCTTTCTCCCCCCCCTCCCCAGACAACACACACAAACACACATAAACACACACACAAACACACAGATCACACACAACGCATTAACGCTTTCTGTAAACTCAGCGCAATCATTCTACACGCATGGAGGTAAATTCGCAAACAAACACTCACAAGGCACACAGCGGCTAACAATGAGCTAACACCATGATGCGCGCACACACACATGTACACTGTGCACACGTACAAAAGGGGGAAAGAAAAACACACTGCAGATTTTTTTCCCATTTCAGTTAGAGGATGGAAACAGCACAGACACAAAGAGAGACTAATCCTTACATAATCTCCTTCTGCTGCCAAACACACACTATTCTGCTCATATTCGCTCGCTGATTCAATATGGCCTGGCCTGAGTCTACTGTATGGGCCACAGTGAGCTTCTGATAGAGGCAGCTCCATCGTCACAACAAACACAAACAGGTTTCAGTCACACACACACACACACACACACACACACACACACACACAGACACACACACACAAATATCCTGCGATAAATCATCTGATCAGCAGTCATGCATGCAAGAATCTTTTGATCTCATAACAGTAGACTTTCACCATGAATCTAGGAAATGGCTACAGAGCCACCTAGTGGTGATTGATAAGACAACAGTACCAAGTCGGCTGACCAACGAGATGCTTCACGGAGGCACAATTTAAGCTACTTTCATTCAGATGAGTCAATATTTACATCCATAAACTCTACTGGCCTGAAAATGGCTTGAGTAGTTTGCTTCACAGCCTACATGTCTCTCAGGCGTCATTCAAAATGTAAACATATTGTTTAAATTACAACCATGCACTACTCACTGAATTCTATTTTATTGTTTTCATTTTGTGCTTTGTTTTTAAACTATATTCCCCAACATAATGCACATAATGTTCTTATTGTATTGCTTGGTCTATATTTGTAACCATTGTAGGCCTACTTTACTGCTTTAGTGCCAGACAGTCAAGATCGTTCAACCACGACAACTCTAACAAATTTGCAAGACAACACATTTTCAATTGGAGCCACAACAATCAATTGATTAATTGATTAGTTGCCCAAAATAATATCCAACTATTTTGCTAATTGATTACTC
Source organism: Sardina pilchardus (assembly GCF_963854185.1). Classification (NCBI taxonomy): domain Eukaryota; kingdom Metazoa; phylum Chordata; class Actinopteri; order Clupeiformes; family Clupeidae; genus Sardina; species Sardina pilchardus. Next base: position 11,833,109 of record NC_085001.1, on the reverse strand, counting down.
TTTTGCACACTATTTTAGGGCAAAAAGTTAAAAAAAATATGATTTGAGTTTCTTGTGGTACATTTGAATATGTTATTCCTCTGTTGAACATGTTGTGATTGGGGCAGGGCAGTTGAACAGAACTTGCCAACTATTTCAACTTAATAAACCGGTTTAGAAATCATTTGGATGACTAGATTATCTGTTCCGGTGAAAATGGTGACTTTCCCAGCTCCCTTAAGCATTGGTTTTCGTCCCAGGCCGAAAACCAACCTTGCAACATTTGAACTTATTGTCCCGGTAAGAGAAGTGAGAAACAGGAAACTCGTTCATGTTTCTTACCTTGGAACATCCACATTGTTCTGCTGAACTTATGCTAACCGTTTCGCTAGCTTGTAAATAGAGATGCACCGATCGCTCGGCCGCCGATCAGAATCGGCCGATTTTCACGTGATCGGCCACGACCGGCGACCGGCCGGTCAGTCTGAGACATGCCGATTTTATGCCGGTCAAATGCACTCGCACCTACTTGTAACAACATCACACAGCTGAGTTAGCAAAGTTTGATGAAGCTAGCAAAGGCTAACACTCAGGGCTGGATAAAGCGCTAATGCTGAGTTTTTCTATGCAGCGAACGCATGTGCTTTGCCATATTGCTTGGAATTTACTAAGCTGTCACTAGGTTACGTAAACAGCGCACATCACCGCCCGTCTTTGCCGCTAATTGCGTGCTCACAGCTGAACCACAAGCGCTGTCAACAAGCAGCAACATAGCCACGGCAGGAATAAACATCGTTTTGCTTCAGTTTGCCACCTTAGCATGTATTCTTTCACACTAACACAACAACAAAGTCCGATTTACACATTTAGAGGTTTATTTCATTACCTTTTGTCTACTCACGCCTGTATGTTTCTTCTAAATTCGCCAAAAGTAAGCATTCTAACATGTCATACACTATCGCGACCGTGATACAAAACATATCATGTGTGGTGTCGTTGGAAAGCTGTGTTTCTCCTGCATGACGTTATGCCATCCAAATATGGACACTTCCTTTGTATCCGCAAGCAATCGCGAAAGTTCAAAGAAGAGTGTAGTAGACTGAGTATGCATGCCATTGGCTGTGTTTCAAGGCTGTTATCTCAAAATCAGTTTTTTGTAATTTTCCAACATCTCAGCCTATGTAGCACCTATACCAAACTTTCCAGTTATACACAGTAGTCTGAAGATATTTACAGTTGGATATTGTATGTGAGAAGAAAAAAATAGTAGTCCTACAGTGCATTTCTATTAGTAGTGTGTGAAATGAATGTCCCACACTGGGAATAGCCTACTGCAGCTGAAGAAGACTTGAAGAAGAATCTGTCTATTCACATTTTTTTTACCAGCCATTGATAAGTTGATTACATTTCTATATTAACATGTTGTATTAAAGAAAGGATAGAAAATAACTCTAAATAATTTTGTGTGCTGTAAAGTGGTTAGAAGATGCAAATCGGAATCGGCTAAAATCGGTATCGGCAGGTCAAATTCTATGAAAAATCGGAAATCGGAATCGGCCAAAAAATTGCAATCGGTGCATCTCTACTTGTAAACAAATTCATGTTCTTTATCGTTACTTTTTTCCACAGGTAATAAGAAATGGCATGCACACTTTCTCCAGTAGAGGGGGGAAATATAGCTAATCCTGCCAAGGGGGCTTTAAATCAAAAAACTTTCAGGTGCATATCTCCCTCAGGTGCACTTATCCTCTGGTGACCGTGTCCAGCACACAGACAATACTCACACAAGGACAGGTTAAAGGTACAGCCTGCAATTGTCACAAAACATTTTGAGCTCAGTAGCCAATTACACTACATTCATTTACTTCCATGCTCCTGAAGCAACATGTTGATTGGCTGGAATAGTGTGCGGCTTGGTTTAGACCACTGCTTGTTTGTTATCTATGTATACAGTAGATACAGAACTGTGCACAAACACCACTAGAAGACCACCTGGGGGCATTCCAAGTACATGTGGTTTAGTGACAAACCTGGGTAAGTTAACTCAGTTTAAGTTGTAAACCTCCTAATAGAAGAGCTGTACAGCTTTATTCTCCTAACACAAAAATGTCAATGGGCTCTTGTTGTAGGAGGCTTACCACTTACTCTGAGTTAACTTACCTAGGTTTGTCACTGAACCATTTGGAATACCCAGGCCCCAGGACGAATTTGCTAAATTTGAGGATCAAAATAGCAGACCTCACCTTTAGTACATAAATAGGCCTCTGTTTTGGATCTACTGTATGTTACATATCTACTATGTGTAGCCTTTCATAGCAGACTAGACTTCCTGTTCTAAATGTCCCAAATGTCCCTCAGGATCCATAAAATCTGTGTGTCTACCTGCTTGTCTGTCTTACTGTCTGATCAACCTATTTTTTTTACAGACATACTAAGGTACAACTATTATGCTTATGAATGAAATAAGGAGTAAAATTGGTCATCTGTGGTGATCGTGACATTACCTAGCTTGTAGGTGAGGACATAGAGAACAGTCCACGGTGTCCCTGGCACAGACATCAGCTTCCGCCACACTCTCCAGGGCCGCAGGGCGTCTTTGGAGGCTCTCCTGCCCTCCCCGGCGGGCTTGGACAGCTCCCCGTCCAGGATGGGCGCGCCCCACACGAACAGCGCCACGCCTCCGTACACACAGGCCAGCAGCGTGAACATCCAGCCCCAGCCGGCCACGTCGATCACGGCGAGCAGCCCGCCGCCGGCGAACACCGAGCCGGCCTTGTAGCCCACCACCTGCACGGTGTTGCCCAGGCCCAGCTCGCCCTGGCCCCTCAGCAGCCGGACGGCAGCCCCGTCTGCAGCGATGTCCTGCACGGACGCCAGCACGTTCATCGCCAGCAGGGCCCCCGCCACACCCAGAAACTGCGCGTCCGGCGACAAAGAGGCACTGGCCAGGCACGTCATGGCCAGGCCTGTGACCGTGCCGACCAGCCATCGGCGCTTGGTGCCTGCTCTGTCCACCAGCGGCGCCCACAGGACCTTTAGGACCCAGGGGAAGAAGAGGGCTTTGGTCAGACTGATGCGCGTGAGCGAATGACCAGCCCCACGCAGGTAGACCGGCAGCAGGGATGACTGCAGGCCATATGGAATGCCCTGGACGAAGTAGAGGAGTCCCAGGAACACCAGCTTGTCATTCATGATGCCACGATAGGAACGGGACACTCTTCAGCTCATCTTGTACCAGCTAGTCTACTGAAGGGGTGCCACTACTGAGTCGAACCTTTAACAAAAAGACAAACAGAGCCGTGACAGGTTGAAGTCTGACAGAGAATTAAGCAACAGCAACTGCAGCTTACTCTGCAATGATATAATTGTAGGCTACATCAGAGGCTGTCATTAGACAACACTCACAGTCAATAAGGCAGCTTGTTACCCCTTCATATTTGCGAAGATACGATCAACATAGTCTACTGATGGGGGACATTCTGTTTACTTTAGAAGCTATGCTGTAGCTTACCATGCAAACATGCAATCTCTTGTGGCATTTTGCTCAATATATCGTTTAGCCAACGAATAATCTCTGCTGTCAACTCAGTGAGTAACGTTGGACAAATCCCCCACCTAACCGTCTCATAATAGGCTAACATTACGTTACGGGCACACATACAGCATGTTTTCAAACCAGAGGTATTTTCATGCAGAACATCGTGAAACCTATCTGTAGAGCTAAGTGGATAGTCTCCGTGCTGAGCATATCACTAACATGCAGCTAAGACAAAACAACAATAAATATATTCACACCATGTTTTGTACATCAGCCACGATACTCCTCGTTGTAGCCAGCACTTGATGTTCCTTTCCAACCTTGGCACTTCCGCGCTTCCATATGACGTCACATAAGAAACAAGCCAATGAAATACTGTGAAAAAAGGCTGTTCATATCAATGACACGAACATGGACACTATTCCGATTAGGAACGGAATAACAGCTCAGTCGGAATAAAAAAAAAGTCATAGGCCTATAATATAAACACCTCGGAATGAAAATACCTGATCCGATCAGAATTTTAATCGGAGTGAAAGAGGTGGTGTCCGCCTTTGCCTAAATAGCAGGCCTACATATAGACATACTAGGCCTATGTGTGCGTGTGCGTGTGAGTGTGAGTGTGCGTGTGCGTGTGCGTGTGCGTGTGCGTGTGTGTGTGTGTGTGTGTGTGTGTGTTTATTGTTTATTATATTGTGTGTTATTTATTATATAAAGAGACAGAGAGATAAGTTAGTATACAGTACTCAATAGGGACATAAATTCCCCTTGAACAAGAACAGTGGTGCAATGCTTGCATGCATTTACACCATTTTAGTCCTCATAAACCAGTCCTCCTGTGATATTGCAAGCACTGCAGATTGTTTCAATCATCTCTTGATTTACAATTGACAACAAGAATGCAAATGTTTGCTAACAACCAGTTATCAGAAAATAATGATAACAGCAACATAAGTAGGCTACAGTGACACACTTTAACAGTGGAGTGAAATAGACCATCCTTCATATTTCAGAAGCTCCTGAATGCAACAACATTGAGTTTGTCACCCCACAGTTGATTTGCTGACTGGAGCAACTGAAGGGACTTTATAAACAGTCTGACAGGACACTTTGTAAAATGTGTTTCTCATTAAGAAAGAAACACACATGTATTTGCCCATTCCTAACATAACGGCACCATGTGCATGTGTGTGACTCGGGTAGGAGAACCATATGAAACAGAGGGCCCCATTTTACTGATCTAAATGCAGAGTCTGAAGTGTGATGTTCATGAATGCTGCATTACCTGATTCAAACGTAAGTGTGATGCTCATGAATGCCGTTTTTCTGATCTAAACCCATAGTCTAAAGTACGATGCTCATGAACTTAAAGGGTGTCTGAATTGACATGCTATCTTGACAGCTGTAAAAATGGTCTCTGTGCCAAGAGCATAGTTCTAATGCTCTCTAATGAGTTGTTCATGTTTCTTGGTTAATCATGTATGTTTTGGGTGTAACATCCATTAGATCAATGAAAGTGGGACCATGCCTAACAAACTTTACAAATTGCATGTAGGCTACTATGCATAAGAAACTGTCTGATAAATAAAGAAAGAGCATAGTGGATAAGGAAGTGGTCTAGCATGAGAGAAAGTTGTATGTTGAATTCCCAGCTGCCACCGTTGTGCCCTGAAACAAGACACTTTACCCTGTGCTGCTCCAAGGAGGCAATAATAATGATTGACATACAGTATGTAAGTTACTCTGGATAAAAGGCAAATGCGTGCATACAGTATGCACTATAAGTAAAAGAAGTCAGAAAAACTGCACTGCCTCAGTCTTAAAAACCTGTCTTTCATGTGAACTAAACAAAAGTAAAAATGGAATCTAAGTTGGCGTGTCATAGAACCCTATATTGATGAAGAACGCGTTCAAGACCATTTATTTTTAGAGTGTATTTGTGTGTGGAGGATTAACTCGTTCCTGTTGCCTGCAATTGGAGGAGGGGAAGACTTGAGGTATGCGGCAGGAAGGGAGTGGGAAGACTGAAATGGAGACCGAGCAACAGCGTCTTATCAGAGTCACTATCTTCAGTTGGGCAGATCACTGATCCACATCTCTCTCTCTCTCTCTCTCTCTCTCTCTCTCTTTCTCTCTCTCTCTCTCTCTGTCACACACACACACACACACACACACATAATGGAGTGGGGTGAGTTTTAGTTGCAAATGCACAACTTGCAGACATTCTGGTGCATATGTGAAACTTATTCAATATTCTCAAAAGCGTTTTTGTTTTCCACCATTTCATGAGAGAATAAATGTGCAGTTAAGTGCATTTAACCTCTGTTGCCTTATGATAGGCTACTGCATTCAATTGCCTTAATCCCTGTCGATTGTAAAGGTTCTCTGAAACCTTGAGAAGCTTCAGCCCTTAGAAACACCGCCGTCACGTCATCCGGAGAAATCTTCCTTGAGCTGCTGCTTTTAATACGGTTCCCATTGACTCCGATTGACCGTTTCTAAGGAAAACGTCAATTATGCGCTGAAACAAACGCCGCTGACATATGCCATCAACCATTTCACTTTGATAATAACCTACATTTCTGTCAGACATACAGCAGGAATTTCACAATTCTATTAACTCAACGTGGAGAAACTTAAGGGAGAACAAAAACATTTGGCCTACATCCGTGACCCATGTTTAATGGAATTCCCCATTGACCTGGCGTCACGAAAAATCAAATGGCAGCCGTTATTTCTTCAATGTCAGAATAATGACATTCAAAATGGTACCTTAATAAGACACCACCATTCATAAAGTAACGAGGTATGAAAAAAATAAATAAAAATATTACATGGATCACCCAAACGACTTTAAAGTGCGTGCGTTAACTTAAAACTTTTATTATTATTTATTGGATAATGGTTAGATAGCTCAGTGAAGATATAATTACCATTAAAAGTATTACTATAATTGCAATACAGTAACATTTATAGCCATTTCTGTCAAAATCACATTTTAAAATCATAGCCGAGTTATGACGTCAGAAGAGTGAGTCCTGCCACGAAAGTTCTATTTAAGTATTATGCAATATGGAGAGTTTTGAGTCTGAGGAGATCCAAAATCTCTCTCAAACCTCTATAATGGCACCCAGCCATACAATTTTGAGCATCCCAGACATGAGAGGGATGAGGGACTAAACACAAATATTAAATAATTCCCAATAAGGAATATAAATATCTGGTGTGAAGAAAACCATGTGCTGGTGGAGTCAGTTGTCTTGGTAAGTAGCCTATAACTTGGCCAAAGAACGATAGCAGCTACTTTTTTCAAATTCTCACTCTCATCAATTTTTAATAAAGCCAACTCAAAAGTTCAGACACTTTAAATAGCAAACATGAAGATTAATTTGGAGGCATAACTTGCAAAATAGGCCTATCCAAAGTAGAAAAATGCGCCTTCACTAAAACACCTTGAAAGTAGCCTACAGCTAATTTAGCCGATCGTCCTCCCTCTTAACATTCACCTGACCTTCCTTATGCTTCATTTAAATCTGTCTGAAATACATCATATGACCTCTAGTGTTCAACGTAACTCTTTCCACTACGCTTTGTGTGCATTTATGACAACTCCCAACTCCGACAGGCGCTCGGTGTCCAGGTACGCACCTCCAGTGTATGCTGCTTGTAGGATGTGCTACCGTTGTGTTTAGCATTTCTGAATGACACGTTTGTGCTGTTTCTGCAAGCTAAAATGCTGCTACCAGCCACCCACTATCCAATGTTTAATCGAGGAATCCCAGGTGGTGCATACAGGCCGGACTAGCCTATTTCAAAACGGAGAGGTGAAATGAAATAAACAACATGAATATGTCCGGTTTTTGTTTTGTTTTTGGCTCAGCGATTTTGGTTGACTACGGTATGCGAAATATTGTGCGCTGAGATAGCACATAGCCTAACAGTCGTTGTACATGACAGTGAATTGTCCGTTGTCTTTTCCACTGCACTTGCATGGTAGCGCAACTCAACGGGTAGCCCAATTCGACACAACACCGGGTTATTATCAATTCATTGAAAAGCGCATAATTGTCAGACTGGTGCGAGACGTTGTAATGAGCAAATCATGGTGCTACCATGAGTGATAACCGATTGTTGGAGAGGGAGAGAAAGGAGTTATCATAGCCTACCTTATCGTTATGATTGATAATGTTTATGTAGGCATTGCCAGCCCATGGTCTCAGCTGTAGAGAACTTGTGCAGAGAAGCGTGGGTTCTGGGCCCTATTGACCATTACCCTCTGCCAGACAAACATGCCCTGACTTTGAGGCATGGTATGAACCCCCTTTGTTCTCAAGATTGCCTACCAAACTTCAGGCAGGAATGATCCTACAGACTAGTAGTCATCAGTATGCTTACACATTCACATTATTTTTTTGGTATTCATTTCATTATCATCAGAGCAGTACTCTAGTGAACAAATCAAATTAATTCTGCAACAGCATATGAAAAATAATCCAGCTGTCCATATCTAGTTTAACTGTTACATCCCTATCCGTGGCAATACCACTACACAGCATACAGACAGGTACGTTGGGCCTATGGCATTCTGGGGAGGCACATCCGGAGGCCCTCATTCTTGCTTCAGCCATCAGAAGACATTTTCAAGCAGTTTCAAGAAGGTGGAATGTACAAATGTTTTAATTGGCCAAGATCAATAATAGCAATAATAATAATTCTGATCACAAGCTGTCATATTGTGTGAAAGTAGCAAGGGGGCTATTTACTGACTACTTGTCCTAACTTAAACAGAAAATAAGCTATACTGGCTGGCAGTCAGGAAACAAAATGTGTACAGAAGTTCAAACACAATACACAGAAAACATAAATTCTATTTAAAGAAAAATTGTTTATTGACTGAAGATTGCAATATGAAGAGCAAAATTAAGAGCATTTATTTTACAATACATGTGGGGTTGAAGCTCCTCAAGGATGGGAGCTTACCTATGAAGGAAGGTTGATGCAAATGCACTCACATGATATACCCAAACTTGACTAGGTCATGGATCATTACTATAAATGTAAAGGTCAATTTAAAGAATTAAAAAAAAATGGTATGCATACTAGATGCATCCTAGAGCTGGTGGAAATGGGGAGATTATCAGAAGGCTGAATTAACTAAGACAGTAACTGTAAATACAAATGTTTATGAAATCATACTTTATACAATATATTACAGTTGTGTTACACATAACGCCACATTCACACCAGATATGTGATGTACGTTCCGGCACAGCTGATATGTGTAGGCCTACGTGTGTCCATCTGTCCATCTAAACCTAGCAGATGATGGGGTGTAAATGACGTTTATGTCTGTAAAATAGATTATTGACCACTAAGGGGAAATTCAAGAAAGAAGGATAGGTGAGATTACTCTGCACATGCAGGACATCCTTGTCTTTCTCTTTATTCAGAGGCTTCCCATCTTCCATATTCATGCCATCATCATAGTCCATGGGGTCATATGGTTGCCAATGTCCTGCAGTTGGCTGCTTCCACCAGTTGTGCCATCTAAAATAACAGAAGCAAAAAAACAAGCATGGTAGTGAATAGGTTGTTTAGTTTTATTTTATGTCACTTACACATAATCTTAAACACCATCACACTTTTCACTAAAATTGTTATCACTGGCTGCTTTATTAGCATTCTGGATTGAATGCAGTAACAGGTTTGCTGATCTGATTTTTTTTTTCTAAAGGGGGAAAAAAGAAGCCCTTTTCTTTAGAAGGCTACTTCTACCATGTTTGTAGGCTTGCCTACATCTCTGCTTCTGCACTAGTTGGTAGCAGCATACAGCGTTGCTCTTTCTCCTCTGACATTTTCATTATCGCAGCGTTTCTCCTTCTCCTCCGACATATTTTCATTATTTTAGCTACTCAGCTGCGCTGCTGATTGAAACCAGCTGGATAGCTAATACGTTAATCATGCTGGTAGGAGAGTTTAGATTCCCCACGTGTTTTCTAAGTTTGCAACCTATATGTAAACAATGTTGGGAAATACGTGTTATAATCCATTGGGACTGAATGAGCAAACAATCAGCATAATGATCCTAACTATGCAAACGTGCACTAGACGTAGCTTGCTTCTGTTGCTATTAGTATTAGCGAGCTGTACGTGCCCATTTCAACAGCCAGGCGTGTTATGACATTAGATGAGGGATCTTACCATAACTTCAGTGATTAGTTTGCTCACCTCGATTAACAGTGAGAGAGTTGCAATTTCGTTGTTGTGGTCTCTGATGCCACCGATGCTACCAAGTGAACCGACATGCACGAGCAAAACACACACCCACAAAACTGCTAGCTAGGTTAGCTCACAAGCAAGATGCTACAGCAGCCTACAAACAATTAGCCTGCTATTGAAATTGTGCTACATATTTCGACGAAATAACAGGTTTATTTGACAATAAAATACAGATTAGCTGCTCGACAAAAAGGATGCACGGGAGTTCATTTTATGGAGACAACGCAACGCAAGCAACATCTTAGCTAGTTTCTGTATAGCCTAAATGACAAGCAACATCGTTCAAAATAGACAAAATATTTTAAGTGTCGGTCGATCTTATTCTTGGCTGACATAATATAGTAATCCCACAAGAATGACTGGAAATCATGCATGTAGCCTACATAAGTGTCTCTGATTTAGCCTACTAAAGATTAGTGTGCCAAAATATCATGAATTTGAACACCACCAGTCTGAACCATGAGGCATAGCACACACGGTGCTACCGGCAAAAATAACTTAGCTTGAAATAACTTAAAAATAATACGTTTTAAAAATTACTATGAAGTAATAACATGGATAACAACTAATAACCTCATAAAACACTTACCCAATCTCTGTTGATCTCGCATTTTCTTCTTCAGACGACGTGAAGGTGATGTGATGCGCTATTGTGCTTCTTGCTGCTTTTCCTTCAGCTGAAGAAGACCTCAACTCTCGATTCACACAAATCCCTTAACCAATCATACCACTGGAAAGCTAATGATTTGACTTTTATGAGGAGGTTTTCAATGATGAAATTAGTTGGGTCATGGCGGAGTTATTTGACTGACAGGTAGGCCTAACAGCTGTAAACCTGAGCAACCCGCCATTTCTCTCAGGGACCTGCAGGAGTCACTCTTATGACGTCAATCCGTTCGTTTGGGGGGTAGGGGGAATTTTAAGTAGGTACTGAAAATAACCAACTTTATCATCTTATATTGTGCCTTTATGTGTCGAAAAACATACAAAACAATACATCGACTTGTCAAACATGTATTTCCCCTATATATTTTGTGTCAATCATAATTATAAATGTAACTTGGCGCACGGGCTTTAAGCAGATTGTCAAGGCGCAGTTGAAATAACTGTAAAAAAGTCCTCGGGGTCATCCATGTAATAAATTGTGTTTTTCTTTTCATACTTCGTTCCTTTATGAATGGTGGTGTATTATTAAGGGATCCTTTTGAATGTCATTACTCTGACATTTAAGAAATAACATCTGCAGTTTTTCGTGACCCTGGGTCAATAGGGAATTCAATTGACATGAGATCATGGAGATAGCCTAATGTTTTTGTTCTCCCTTAAGTTTCTCCACGTTGCGTCAAAAATATTTTGAAATTCTTGCTGAATATGTCGGACAAAAATAAAATGTAGGTTATTATCAAAGTGAAATGGTTGCTGGCATATGTCAGCGGGGTTTGTTTCATTCAGCACATAATTGACGTTTTCATTAGAAATTGTCAATCGGAATCAATGGGAGTCAATGGGGAACCGTAATACCTTTAATAGCGGCGCCCAAGGAAGATTTCTCCAGATGACGTGACGGCGGAAACCTTCACTGAAAACTTCACTTGGAGGAAGTTTTTGGTTTCACTTTCACTAAGCAGTGGGGTATACTACGAATCTCGATTAGTGGGTTAGCGAGGTATGTTGCGCTCAAAGCCAGGGTATGCTGTCATACGAAAGTGGATTTGTTTTAGCGTCGCTGTATCACCATGGTATCTTATGCTCGCAACCAAACCTGAGGGGTATTTCACAAAACCTAGATAAGGGATTAAGCCGGGGGGGTATTTCACAAAACCAAGATAGGGGATTTAGACAGGCTTACTGGGTTATCCTGGATGAACATAGCCTTGACTTGGTTTCACAGAAGAGATCACATATAAGTTACCATGGGAATTTATACTTGGAAGTTAGCCTGTGGGGTGTCCTACGAAGCTCGATTAGTGGCTTAGCGAGGTATGTTGCGCTCAAAACCAGGGTATGCTGTCATACGAAAGTGGATTTGTTTTAGCGTCGCTGTATCACCATGGTATCTTATGCTCGCAACCAAACCTGGTCGGGAGCGGGTTATGTGCTTAATTATAGCTCAAATCGTGAAATATCACCGCCCTCTGACCAATTCTAACCAATCCATTATCTTGAAAAACGAAGTTATCTCACGTGTGCTAATCTGTCATACTTTGAACAGGTTCGGCCCCGCCTTTGCAAACATTTTGAATCTCGAAGGCGCTTTTAAGTATGTTGTGCGTGCAAATATGTCACTACTATGGACATGCATGCCATACAACATCTGATGACCATCGACTTTTTGATGTTATAGGTTAGACACTAAAAAATACCACCCTAGATTTCGCTACCGCTCATAAATGCGGAAGTAATCGTTTTTAAACCTAGGCTGTCTTGTGCGTCTCCACGTTTCCCGATTGGTCAAAATCACCCCAACCACGAGAACGCGCACAGATCTGAGCTGAAAGCCTAGTTTGACAAATTTATCACATACCTGTGGGGTGTCCTACGAAGCAAGTTAGACAAATCTAGGTTATCTAGACATATCGAGGCTGCACAAAGCCTCAACTCGGGTATTAAGTTAAGTGATCCTACGACAGCAGGTATGTGATAAATTTGTCAAACTAGGCTTTCAGCTCAGATCTGTGCGCGTTCTCGTAGTTGGGGTGACTTTGACCAATCGGGAAACGTGGAGACGCACAAGACAGCCTAGGTTTAAAAACGATTACTTCCGCATTTATGAGCGGTAGCGAAATCTAGGGTGGTCTTTTTTTAGTGTCTAACCTATAACATCAAAAAGTCGATGGTCATCAGATATTGTATGGCATGCATGTCCATAGTAGTGACATATTTGCACGCACAACATAGTTAAAAGCGCTTCGAGATTCAAAATGTTTGCAGAGGCGGGGCTGGACCTGTTCAAAGCATGACAGATTAGCACACGTGAGATAACTTCGTTTTTCAAGATAATGGATTGGTTAGAATTGGTCAGAGGGCGGTGATATTTCACGATTTGAGCTATAACTAAGCACATAACCCGCTCCCGAGCAGGTTTGGTTGCGAGCATAAGATACCATGGTGATACAGCGACGCTAAAACAAATCCACTTTCGTATGACAGCATACCCTGGTTTTGAGCGCAACATACCTCGCTAAGCCACTAATCGAGCTTCGTAGGACACCCCACTGCTGTCGTAGGATCACTTAACTTAATACCCGAGTTGAGGCTTTGTGCAGCCTCGATATGTCTAGATAACCTAGATTTGTCTAACTTGCTTCGTAGGACACCCCACTGCTCCCGACCAGGCTAACAGCCAAGCTAAGTTAATTCTAATGGTAATTACATTATCTGATTGGTTCTGCTAGCTGTCAGTCAAGTCAGACCTCCATGCGATTTTTTCAAAGAGCTGTATTCCATTTATATATTATTTGCTACTTGTATTTACTCGCAAAACACAGCAGAATGGCTGCCTATACCATATGGGTGTCATTTAAATTATGGTGGCCTTATAATACTCGTTGTTTGCTTCTTTTTTGACGGACGTTTGATGAATAGCCTACTGTAGTAGTTGGTTGGAAGTGGAGGGGACATTTTTCGAAGGTGTTTTCAACTAATTCGGCCTTTAAGACAAATTAAGATAATATAGGACATACTTTGTGCATCTTTGCGGTGGCAAAGAGCTTTCTTAACGTTGCGTGCTGAGACAAGGAAGCTCTCACACGTGGGTGCATACGTAAATTTGCATTCAGTTGATCTGCCACACCTACTCCCGCTATGTAACAGAAATACTCATGATTCCCATCCAAAAAAGTACAACTTTACCTCGTTGTTAGTCTATATCAAAAGCGGTTGTTCACTTTGTGTGCAAGACGCTATTTTTCGCGTCTTTTTTATTCCCACCGTGAGTTATTTGGGGGAGAAACGAGAACGCGCACACATACCGAATAACTTAGACCTGTCTTGACCTAGCCGCCTCAACTCATCTGCGCTCAGCATTAGTGAAACGTATTTAGCATGTTTACTTTGACCAGGCTTGGTCAACCGCGTGTGTCGTCACTTATCTTGGATCTACTTACTCTGGTTTTGTGAAATAGGCCCCGGGATTTTTTGGTTATCCTGGATGAACTTAGCCTTGACTCGGTTTCACAAAAGAGATGCTACATAAGTTGCCATGGGAATTTATTCTCTGAAGCTAGCCTGCTCCCGACCAGGCTAACAGCCAAGATAAGTTAAATTCTAATGGTAATTACATTATCTGATTGGTTCAGCTAGCAGTCATTCAAATCAGACCTGCATGCGATTTTTGAAAGAGCTGTATTCCATTTATATACTATTTGCTACTTGCATTTACTCGCAAAACACAACAGAATGTCTGCCCAATACCATTTAGATATCATTTAAATTATGGTGGCCTTATAATTAATTACAAAATCGTTGTTTGCATCTTTTTTTGACTGACGTTTGATGAATAGCCTACTGCAGTAGTTGATTGGAAGTGGAGGGGACATATTTCGAAGGTGTTTTCAACTAATTTGGTTTAAAGAGAGAATAAAGATATATAGGCCCAATCCCAATGTCAGCCCTAAAGACTAAGAACTAAAGACTCACAGACTTAATTGATCTCAGGTGCTAAGTGAGTGAGTGTGTGAGGCCACATAGGCTCAGATAGGTATTTGGGATTGGGACAGCACTTCACGAGATCACATGTACCTTGGCGATGTTTACTAACAAAGATGTTGCTAACATTTGCACCATGCACGTGTGTCGTGCGTGCTGTTGTTTACCTTAATTTCCGGATTTTTCTATGATCTCCGCGGTAAACGTCACAACACTTTGAACTGTGGGTAATTCCCTTAGGTTTAGTCTGCATCGATGCAGACTCACGGAAAGGGCTCGGTAAGTCTGCACTCAAACCCTCCCGCCCGTTGTAATTCGACATTGGGACAGCGCTAAACCCTTACGAATTTCGCGAGAACGCGCACCAAAGTCCGTGAGTTCGTGAGTCCGGACATTGGGATTGGGCCATATAGTCATACTTTGTGCATCTTTGCGGAGGCAAGCGCTTTCTTAATGACGTTGCGTGCCGAAGGAAGCTCTCACACGTGGGTGCATACGTAAATTTGCATTCAGTTGGTCTGACACACCTACTCCCGCTATAGAGTAATCATGATTCCCCATCCAAAAAAGTAAAACTTTACCTCGTTGTTGTCTATATCAAAAGCGGTTGTTAACTTTGTGTGCAAGACGCTATTTTTGGCGTCTTTTTTATTCCAACCGTGAGTTATTTGGGGGAGAAACGAGAACGCGCACACATCCCGAATAACTTACACCTGGCTTGACATAGACGCTCCTGTTCATCCTGGATTGGCGTTAGTGGAACGAGTTTAGCAAGGATGACTAGAGAACGCTATGTCAAACCTAGGCTTTATCGATTATCTTGGATGTCTTAATTCTGCTTTTGTGAAATACCCCTCTGGTCGGGAGCAGGGGGGTATTTCACAAAACCAAGATAGGGGATTTAGACAGGCTTACTGGGTTATCCTGGATGAACATAGCCTTGACTTGGTTTCACAGAAGAGATCACATATAAGTTACCATGGGAATTTATACTTGGAAGCTAGCCTGCTCCCGACCAGGCTAACAGCCAAGCTAAGTTAATTCTAATGGTAATTACATTATCTGATTGGTTCTGCTAGCTGTCAGTCAAATCAGACCTCCATGCGATTTTTTCAAAGAGCTGTATTCCATTTATGTATTATTCGCTACTTGTATTTACTCGCAAAACACAGCAGAATGGCTGCCTATACCATATGGGTGTCATTTAAATTATGGTGGCCTTATAATACTCGTTGTTTACTTCTTTTTTGACGGACGTTTGATGAATAGCCTACTGTAGTAGTTGGTTGGAAGTGGAGGGGACATTTTTCGAAGGTGTTTTCAACTATTTCGGCCTTTAAGACAAATTAAGATAATATAGGACATACTTTGTGCATCTTTGCGGTGGCAAAGAGCTTTCTTAATGACGTTGCGTGCTGAGACAAGGAAGCTCTCACACGTGGGTGCATACGTAAATTTGCATTCAGTTGATCTGCCACACCTACTCCCGCTATGTAACAGAAATACTCATGATTCCCATCCAAAAAAGTACAACTTTACCTCGTTGTTAGTCTATATCAAAAGCGGTTGTTCACTTTGTGTGCAAGACGCTATTTTTCGCGTCTTTTTTATTCCCACCGTGAGTTATTTGGGGGAGAAACGAGAACGCGCACACATACCGAATAACTTAGACCTGTCTTGACCTAGCCGCCTCAACTCATCTGCGCTCAGCATTAGTGAAACGTATTTAGCATGTTTACTTTGACCAGGCTTGGTCAACCGCGTGTGTCGTCACTTATCTTGGATCTACTTACTCTGGTTTTGTGAAATAGGCCCCAGGTTATGTGCTTAGTTAGCTCAAATCGTGAAAAATCACCGCCCTCTGACCAATTCTAACCAATCCATTATCTTGAAAAACGAAGTTATCTCACGTGTGCTAATCTGTCAAACTTCGAACAGGTTCAGCCACGCCTCTGCACACATTTTGAATCTAGACGGCGCTTTTAACTATGTTGCGCGAGCAAATATGTCACTACTACGGACGTGCATACCATGCAATATTTGATGACCATCGATTTTTTTATGTTATGGGTTAGACACTAAAAAAGACCACCCTAGATTTTGCTACCGCTCATAAATGCGGAAGTAATCGTTTTTAAACCGAGGCGGTCTTGTGCATCTCCACGTTTCCCGATTGGTCAAAGTCACCCCAACCACGAGAACGCGCACAGATCTGAGCTGAAAGCCTAGTTTGATAAATTCATCCGTGAGTGAGTTTCGTAGTACCACTCAACTCTGATTGCGACTTTCGTTTTTAGCAATCCAGGGGCCTATTTCACAAAACCAGAGTAAGTAGATCCAAGATAAGTGACGACACACGCGGTTGACCAAGCCTGGTCAAAGTAAACATGCTAAATACGTTTCACTAATGCTGAGCGCAGATGAGTTGAGGCGGCTAGGTCAAGCCAGGTGTAAGTTATTCGGTATGTGTGCGCGTTCTCGTTTCTCCCCCAAATAACTCACGGTGGGAATACAAAAGACGCGAAAAATAGCGTCTTGCACACAAAGTGAACAACCGCTTTTGATATAGACTAACAACGAGGTAAAGTTGTACTTTTTTGGATGGGAATCATGAGTATTTCTGTTACATAGCGGGAGTAGGTGTGGCAGATCAACTGAATGCAAATTTACGTATGCACCCACGTGTGAGAGCTTCCTTGTCTCAGCACGCAACGTCATTAAGAAAGCTCTTTGCCACCGCAAAGATGCACAAAGTATGTCCTATATTATCTTAATTTGTCTTAAAAGCCGAATTAGTTGAAAACACCTTCGAAAAATGTCCCCTCCACTTCCAACCAACTACTACAGTAGGCTATTCATCAAACGTCCGTCAAAAAAGAAGCAAACAACTAGTATGTTATTAATTATAAGGCCACCATAATTTAAATGACACCCATATGGTATAGGCAGCCATTCTGCTGTGTTTTGCGAGTAAATACAAGTAGCAAATAATATATTTATAAATGGAATACAGCTCTTTGAAAAAATCGCATGGAGGTCTGATTTGACTGACAGCTAGCAGAACCAATCAGATAATGTCATTACCATTAGAATTAACTTAGCTTGGCTGTTAGCCTGGTCGGGAGCAGGCTAGCTTCCAAGTATAAATTCCCATGGTAACTTATATGTGATCTCTTCTGTGAAACCAAGTCAAGCTATGTTCATCCAGGATAACCCAGTAAGCCTGTCTAAATCCCCTATCTTGGTTTTGTGAAATACCCCCCAGGTTATCCTAAGAAAGCTTGGTTATGTTCAGCGAGATTCGTAGTATACCCCTGTGGGGTGTCCTACGAAGCAAGTTAGACAAATCTAGATTATCTAGACATATCGAGGCTGCACAAAGCCTCAACTCGGGTATTAAGTTGATCTGTGATCCAGTGCTTCATTCATAGCTTAGTCTCACTGCTGCCATCTAGTGATGGGGTGCTATAAGACTCGAGGCAAGATCAGCAGAACAGACCGACAACACTGAAGTAGCCTTTACCCCTACGGATACTGCAGGCTGTCTGGCCTCTGGTCATGTAACTGCTATGACACTATGCTGGCAGCTTTCACGGAAGGACGCTAATGTTGTTGTCCAAAAAAGTGGCTGAGTTAGTCCGTTTCTGTGTTGGTCATCTCACCAGACTCCACATTATTAGTGAAGTGCACTCCTGTGGTAAGTCCTAAGTCTGCTGCCGGTGTGCCTGCAGCTGATACACTGTGAGTGGCTTGACACAGGGAAGTGATAAAAGCTGGGACCTTC
>NC_085001.1:11727382-11809882 GCF_963854185.1 Sardina pilchardus | reverse complement strand
CATACATAGGCTACATAGCTACAAACATACATACTGTATGTTATTTAAAGAGCGCATTATCAACAGTCGTATGGGCGGGTGCACAATGCACCCTGTTCCTCTCATCCACAGGAACGCGCACCAACGCATTTTACGTCATGCAGGAGTGTGGTCTAGCGCATCAGAAATTGCTATTTTACACCCTCTAAAAACCGTTACGCCACACTGACCAAGAAAAACTCGAAAACTCGAACTCGAATTAATTAAAGGAAATGCAGACTATAAAAGTATTGTGTAATAGGCTAGTTGTAATTCATCTTAATCAGGACTAAAACATGTAGGCCTAGGCCTATATCACTGGTGAAATTCAGTTTTAATTAGAACACAGCTATTTTCCCATTGCTGAAAATTAGACAGCCATGATCATTTATTTTTGAAAAGTGACTGTTTAATATATGGGAATATTGCCCTTATTTGTTTCATTTAGGTTTAATTAGAATTGTGCCTATCATCAATAACATAACGTGTGGAATAGCCTACAGATGCAAACAGAGTAGCCTACACAGTAAACACAGAGAGACTGCCAGAAGTACATACAGTACATGTTGGGGCTTTTGGTTTGTTTTCTAATTACAGACTGATGTAATGTCTGTGATCCTGCAGGCCACCACCACAGAACTGACCTCCTGACACTCAAGATGAATGCTGATCAGAAATCAGGTAACAATAGCAACAACACACTTTCAACTAACTAATAATACACCAGCATACTGCCAAATAACTGATCAGATACATCAACACACTGAAAATGAAGTAAGACCAGGGTGCAGATTTTGATAATGTAGGATATTTTGGCAGCTGAAACAGCCCTGTCATACTGTATGTTAAAACAATGTTTTAATTTTAACTCGGCCAACAGCTAAAGTATGTTTTTTCATCTAGTGTTCAGGATTTGTTTTCTCATGTTCACCTGCATGGTCTACAGTTTTTAATCATGGGAATAAACCATGAATAGTTGTGGACTTTCTTTCATAGGTCACGGTGGCATAAGCCTGCCAGGTAACATATTCACAGGTGTAGCGCATGGGCAATTATGCTAGGGCGGCGGGGACGCCATTAGCCCTCACGTTTGCCCAGTAGACTGTAACCTTTTAACTTTGCTAAAATGGGACCACCCAAATAGTTCAAAGTTGTGGACTTTGTGGAGGGCTAGATGAGTCAAAAACAGCATCTAGCCCTCACCTTGCCGAGTGTCTGATTTGTTTGGAAGACAGTCACTATCTATGGTATTTTTCAAATCTGCAGTTCATCGGGTAATCAGTGCCTTTCTCCACCCCCTACCTCAATTTGGGAATGTTCACAATTGAACAGCATACTTCAATCACTAGCACAGTTGAATAAAGTGAATAAACTGATGACAACATTAAAAGGAAGGATCAAATGTTTAATGATCATGAATGAATATGATACACATGATAAGATGTCAATAAGCAGGGAGATAATGAGGAGCAATAGTCATTCTCAAACTACTTACAGTACAGTACTATAGATTGGTCAAATCTAGTAAGTAGAAAAGTTTAAATACGTGAAACTAAGACCTTTGGAAGGCCAACAAGTTAAGGTTGCTCTTGATAGTACAAAAACGCAAAACTGGTGCTCTGAATAGCGATTCTGTTGTTTTTGAAAGTTTCTCTTATCGACGCATTTAAAGGGACACTTCACCGATTAGCATTAAGCTTTGTATCTTTAGAAAACCAGTCATGTTTTTGAATGGTCTTGCATCATACCCTCAGTTTGCCTTGAGATGGGAGAAATACAGATTTCAATGAAACCCATGAATAGGACTTCCTGCTTTCAATGATGTAAAATGATGATTTTTACATCATTGAAAGCAGGAAGTCCAACATTGAAATCCGTATTTCTCCCATCTCAATAGCCTGGCAAGCCAAACTACACAGAAATGTATAGTCTGGGGTCGGACCATTCACAGAGTTGAAGCCTGTGGGTGGGATGAACAGTTGTCTTTCAAACTGCCTCTGCACGTAATAGGCCAGCATTTGTGACCAATCGTAGCCGGTCGGCAAAACGGCAACAGGGCTGCCAAGTTTCAGAAAATTGCAAGCGACAGTGAGATGCGTTCGTCGAACATTTTTTTGACTGTCTGTCGCACTCAAAGCGTGACACTTGGCAGCTCCGATTAGAGTCGCTTTTTCAAGTGTGAACTTACCAAGACAGAGGCAAATAGATGTTACACAGCTCTGCAACAAGTATAGGACAATGATAGACGTAGCAGCCTTAACGTTAACTTGGAAACTCAAAGAGAAACAGCGAATCAACAGTGAAGAAAATCTAGCAAGCAGGAGAACGTTTTAAATCTAATTATCGGAGTCGGCGCAGTTGTGTGTGAAAGATAAGTTAGATGCCAAGACCCGCCTTTCGTTGCTTCTGATTTGTTTATTGCGTGATGCCTTCGGGCTCAAGGACTCCGTACACAGATAGAGCGTTCTGATTGGCCAGGTTGAACTCGAGCCTGGCGCAGGCTTGTCCTCAACGGTGCGACCCTAGACCATCCCGCTAGGCAAAAATATTTTTGGCCGCTAGGGTGCGTCTAGATTTCTAGGCTACCATCTCAAGGCAAACTGAGGGAATGATGCACGACCATTCAAAAACATAACTGGTTTTCTAAAGATACAAAGCTTAATGATAATCGGTGAAGTGTCCCTTTAAACGCAATTTGGATTAAAGGGAACAGTTGGAATTTTGGACATATAGGACTTCATTTCCAGGTTAGCCAGTGTGGTATTTCAGTGGAGACCATTTCCAGCAGATTTCATCCAGTCCTTCTAGTTGCAGAGTTCACTGGTGCTAGGCTATCTTAACTAGATTAGACTAGCTAGATTAAGGATAATGTAATTTGTGCAATAAAATATTACTTTGTGTTCACAAATGGAAATATAGTTTAACTCAGTATTTATCAGTGTTTGTCTAAAGTAGTTTTTACATTGTAGAGATTTATTTATGATTATAGAAAACCGTGGCAGTTTTTTCGAAATCGACCCCCAGATTTTGACTGAAACGGAGTGGAAGAGGGGTGCAGGGAAAAGAGCAGAGGAGAGGAAGATGAAGGTGGAAAAGCGAAGAGAGACTCTCAGATCAGCAGCAGGTGATATTATTTTACGCACGCATGCATGAAAGTGCGCACACACACGCACGCACGCACGCACGCACGCACGCACGCACGCACACACGCAGTGACGCACACACACACATACACACACACACACACACACACACACACACACACTGGCAACTGTCATTGAGACACTCAATTGTATTTTAATATTCCTGTGCACAAAGCCATATATAGTTAGTCCAACACATTCATGCAGAGATCAGCAGAGCATAAGCATAAACTGCCAAACCATAGAGAGGATCATAAACATGATATTCAGTGTCATTTCACAGAGTTGCATGATGTGTGTTTCAGGTGGAGTTCCACACATCTCAGACATGAGGATCGTGCTGGTGGGATGCAGACATAGTGGGAAGAGTTCATCAGGAAACACCATCCTGGGCAGAGAGGAGTTTGGTCCGTTTGGAAGTGCAGCTGAGTGTGTGAATGGAAAAGGAGAAACAGCAGGGAGACACATCACTGTAGTGGATGCACTAGGATGGTGGAAGAACTACACTGTAGAACAAACTCCAGAATGTGAGAAACAAGAGATTGTCCTCAGTGTGTGTCTGTGTCCTCCAGGACCCCATGCTCTACTCCTGAACATTAGACTGGGTTACTCATTCGACGAGGCAGACCGAAGATCAGTGCAGCAACACATGGAGCTGCTGGGTGAGAGAGTCTGGAGTTACACTATAGTGCTGTTAACCTTTTGGGACACTCTGGGAGACGCAACCATTGAGCAGCTGATTGAGGGTGAAGGAGAGGCTCTGCAGTGGGTTGTAGAGAAATGTGGGAACAGATATCATGGTATAAACAATAAGAGTAGTGATGGTGTTCAGGTGGCAGATCTGCTGGAGAAGATAGAGGAGATGGTGGCTGGAAACAGTGGAGAATGGAGTATGGAGACTGGTCCTAATTGTAAGTGTGTATCCACATTTCACATTCATCTTAAATTCTCTGTTGTGATTTTCATCAGTGTACAGTATATCTAAGTTATGCATAATATGAAATAGAGAGATTGAATGCATGCATTATATTCAAATTCATTTGGGTATTCTAATATAGAATGTTTACTGCTAACAGGGGAGCTACACCAGATGGTAACAGAAGTGTTCTGTTCGCGACGCGTATGTTGCAGCAGTTAATAATAACTATAACAGAGAGGGTTAAAGCGGAGGATCTTTGACTATAATCAATGGAAGTAGCTACACCAGACGCGACAGTGGCGCGTACATTTAAAAAACAAATAGACCCATCTTCTAAAATGTATTTTACGAGTCGCGAACAGAACGCTTCAGTTACGCGTCGGGTGTAGCTCCCCTGTAAGGGTGTTTTCACACTAGGTCCTCTGGACCGGACCCGGGTTCGTTTGGTCCGATGGTTCGGCTGTTTTTGATAGTGTGAACGCAACCGTACCGGACCCGGGTCCACCTGAAAAGGTGGTCTCGGGTCCGGTTCGCTAGAACCCTGGAGCAGGTTGCTAAGCAAACGTTCTGAAGAATCTAAAGAATCTTTACCTTTGTCTTCTTCATTGCACCGGCTTCTGCTGTGTTGCCAAGTGATATTCGTAAACAGAATTCTCGAAGTTCGTGTCTAGAAGCATGGTACTTATGACGCGAACGGACCTGGGTGCGCAGACAAACATGTAATGTGAACACAGACCAACTACAGTAGAAGTAACCGCACTCGGGTCCGGTCCACTTAAACGGACCTAGTGTGAAAGCAACCTAAGAGGCCAAATTTGGGTGAAATTGTTATTTATTCATTTTTCTAATCCTGGTTATGGCCTGAACTTTCCTCCGGGTTATTTAAATTTTAGAATTAGCATTTGTGACCCTCCATAGCAAAAACAGTAGCTTTGGTAAAATCTACAAAATTAAGTTATTGTGCTCACAGGAACGGGCATAACCTAAGCTTTCCAATGATATGTAGGCTACAGTATATGGAAGGTATTACAGAAATTATCGCTAAGATAACCGCATCCAAAGTTGACATGGTTCTCCCGTCACAATATGCCAGAAGAGGAGAAATCAACTTTTTCAGCGGCGTGGACAACGGGAATGACTGCTATTGTGTTGAATCTTCAACGGGTTGAACAGTCAAAACATATGTTTTTCCATGAAATTAGTTCACGATATGAAACTATAGACTGTACTGTCGAATTAGCCTATGCGAAAATGTTAAATTCAACATTTTAACCCGGAAGTTTGTTTATTGTGGATTTACTCAAAATAGTAGCCTATTGTGCGACAAGCGACTGTTTTCACTGTGGAATTACTTTTTGATTACTTTTCAAATTTTTTAATGATATACTGTAGTCCCCAAATCCATGCGAAGATTTTGGCCTTGGACTCCAGGCTGCCGAGCAGTTCTGTACAAGCGCACAAGGCAGCATGGGCATTCTGAATAGTACTTTTTTGATCCCGTGAGGGAAATTCAGTTCTCTGCATTTAACCCAATTTAATCGAATTAGTGAACACACAGTACACAGTGACCACACAGTGAGGTGAATCACACAACCCAGAGCAGTGAGCTGCCTGCCCAACCAGCGGCGCTCGGGGAGCAGTGAGGGGTTAGGTGCCTTGCTCAAGGACACTTCAGCCGTGGACTAGTCGGGGATCGAACCGGCAACCCTCAGGTTACAAGCCCGAAGCCCTAACCAGTAGGCCACGGCTGCCCCCAAAGCTAGGCTATATTGAGCCACTTTTAATACATGAATTAGCATCACATTTTTTTTTATGAGGATAATATAATGAAAATCACCACAAGGTCATCAAGCCGAGTTTGACTGTAAAATCAATCTGAGTTGACATACAGATAGGTCACAGCGTCTTTTTTTTCTTTATCATAACACGTTTACAGGCAGGCATGTAGGCCTATACGCTGTAGACGTGATAGAGCCTATCAGAGGGTCACGTATCAAGGTTTTGCTGACAATATTGAGATGTAATTCAAATTGTAATATTGAAAAATGTAAAAAAGTACCTGTAATTGAATTGCACATTTTCTCCAGTAACTGTATTATTAGTGTTACTTTTATTTTGTAATTAAATTACGTAGCGCAATTACATGTAATGCGTTACTCCCCAACACTGGTAAGTCAGTGGTATATGAGTTTGATGTATAATCTTTGGTAATGTTGTTAATGTCTGTGATCCTGCAGGCCACCACAACAGAACTGACCCCCTGAGTCTGAAGATGAGTGCTGATCAGAAATCAGGTACAGACAGTACAACAACAACAACATCAACTAACTAATGAGATGCATCAGCACCTTTTCATCTTACTAATCAGATACATCAACACATGTTCAATTTACTAATCAGATATATCAACACACTTCCAACTAACTAATCAGGTACACTGTCACAGTTTCCATCTGACCTTTAACCTCTCTAGCCCTATTTCTCTTTGACCATAGGTGCCTCTCATTCAGTGTTTATATCTCCTCCCTCGCTCCTCGGGCCTCGATCCTCACTGATGTACATAAAGAATGATGGGGCCGCAACAATGGGATAGTCTATCGCTTCTTCTATCTTTCTTTATGTAGATCAGTGAGGATGGAGGCCCGAGAGGACGTATAAACGCTGAAGGAGAGGCACCCCTTGTGTGTGGCTGAAAATGAAGTAAGACCAGGGTGCAGTTTTTGAAGGCATGATCTCTATGCTGTGTTGTCACAATTTCACTGCATGAAAGTCAAAGTTTTGTAGGAAGAAGATGATTGTCTGAACCGTTTCTTTTACTGTATAGCTGTTTGTTATTTTGGCAGCTGAAACAGCCCTGTCATACTGTATATTACAACTTTGTTCTAATTTTAGATCAGCTAACAGCTATAAGTTTTTTCATCTAGTGTTCAGCATTATTTTTTTATTCATGAGAATAAACCACGAACCATAGTGGACTTTCTAGAATCGATTATGAAGCCTGTTGAATAATCTCTTTCAGCTGTTAAAGCTTCGCTAGTCGAGAGAGAGATGAAGAGGGAGAGAGTAGCTGCGTTTCCATTACAAATATGCGCAAAAACTTTGTCGATATTGTCTTAATGTCGAATATCACAATTTTCGCAATTGCGGTGTTTCCATTACATTCGGCTAACTGAATTGACCCTTCCAGAAGTCCCGCCCTCCATAGTTACTGTTGCTACGCCTGTCAAACTTTCGCACCTTGCCCGTCTATTACAATGGAGGAGACACGGGATTTTTTAAACAAATGTAATTTACAAAGACATCGCACCACACTGAAAGCTCATATTTGGTCACTAGCGAGCTACATCTGTCCTCTGTCAACTACAGTTGCATTTTCAGCTCTGAACAAAACCGTTCATGAGTTATTCAAGCAAAAGTCGAAGGTACGCGTTGTTTTCGATGGTTCCTCCAGGCTAGTACGAATGAAACGGGCGGGGGACAAAACTAGCATAACGTTTTAAGCTATACTTCCATAACGTCAATATTTGACAACATAACATGATTGGTACTTCAAATAGGTATTATTTTAGACAGAATTGCTGACGGGCTATACATACGTCTCGTTGAATGTCTGTTAAGAACTTTTTGCCGCCATCGTGAAACGTATCTCGCGGTTATGGAAATATCACGCAATATGCAAAATTTAAAGTTAGAAAAATACGTATTTCAAACTATATCATGTCTTTATAGTTCAACATGTTATTTCACCGTGATTTCACGTGTTTGGGGGCACCACACATCCAAATAAATGCCCTTAATGGCCCACAGGCTATGCAGTCTCCATAGGTTAACATGGCAAAAACTCGAAAGCTTGCCAGGCCTTGCTTGCCTAGTTACGGGTTGCTAAGCCACGATTGGCCTGTGGCGGTTTTAGGGCGTGGCTCTGGAAGGGTCAATTAAAATCTCGTGTATTCTCGCGTGCTGTAAGTCATTAGGAGACATGGTGGTTATCAACATTACCCAGATTTAGCCATAGGGATTTAGCCTACACTAAATGCATTCAAATTGCCACCACGGCACGCTGATATCAGTCATTACGGGGCAGTCACACGCTTGCGTCCGCCAACGTTCGTCCGTTGTTTTCCCATTCACTTTACATTGGCTGGACTTCATTTCATGCCGCACTGAATTGTGGGTCCGATGCGTTGCCTGAGATACGTTGCCTCCGCTAAAAAGTTGAGAAATGTTCAACTTTTGACGGATCGCGCAAGCGCCAGCCAATGAAATTCCGTGTATGCAAATTTTCGAACACTGACAAACCAATCAGTTCGCGTTTATGGAAATGTGACAAAATGAGGCATACGTTGGCGGACGCAAGCGTGTGACTGCCCCGTTAGGCTATAAGCCATCAGCGGAGGAGGCCTACGTTTTGGTGGGGCAGAAACATAAAATTAAAAATGACATATTTCACAGGAGTTTGTTGTAGTAGGCCTATGCTTAAATCATGTCACAGCCATGTCAGTGGAATATTTCGTAGATCAGCCCAGTTGATTAGTTTCTAAAACTAGAATCTAGATTTCTTTCAGCACCGTTCTCATCACGTTAAACCAGCAAAGCATAGCAACGTTGTTGCTATGGGTAAACAAAACTAGTTGAGCGGTTGCGTAGCCTATGCAGCGTTTTTGAGAAAGTGTTGTCGGCAAGTTCACAGCTGTGGATTCAACATTTTAGAATGACACGAGCCACTTTTAATGAAAAAAAAAATATTGTTTTACATTATTCTCCCGGTGCCACTTCCTGTCGGCAGTCTTCTTCGTCGGTTTCGTTCCTCCTAACATCCGGTTGTTGGATCACGTGACTCGTCAGATGCGAAAAAAGTGTTTCCATTGCAGTTTTGCGAAATATACAAATTTCGATACGCTCGAAATACCACCTCACCCGAGCGCAAAAACTTTTTATCGAAACATGTGAGTTTTTTCGAAATGTGTGTGTTTCCATTAAGCACATTTCTTTTCGCAACTCTAAATTTGCGCAATTTAATGGGTAATGGAAACGCAGCTAGTGACATAGGACATTTAGATTCACAGGGTGAGAGTCTCAATACCGAATGGGGAATTACAAGACTTTAGAATTCATTTTATGAAAAGAATATTAAAAAAAACCCACAACATTTAAAGGAAACAGTTTAAGAAGAATTTATGGTAGTGTAGGCTGAAAATAGACATGCAGTAGCATGTATGGTTAGAGACCAATGTGTTACTAACCTATTCTGCAAAAATAATCTAGGTGGTTGTTCAACTGTGGGTTTGTGTAAAAATGCAGATAACCAATGTTGCTTGACTACTCCCTTTCATGTACTACTACAGCAGGAAGTTCTTTGGCCTTTCAAATTCATGGATTTCCAATGTACTGTAGGAAATGTGCTCATTCATGGCCTAAATTCACTCAGGGCCAGATGAACGTACATTTGCGAACATAGCGTGATCAGCAACATGGTCAACACGCAGAAAGTGCACTGTTATGACCTAGGGGTAAGGCCACAACAAAAGAGGGAGTCGAGAGGTTGGATTGTTAACTAAAATATAGATTTATTAACCAAAGCAAATCAACTAATAGCAAACGAACAACAAAGAGTGTGAGGTGGGTCCAAGTCAGTTGTCAGTAATGCATGGATGTTGAATGTTTGCAATGTGTCTGAGTGCTGTGTTGCATGTCCAAAACCCAAAGTCAAAATGGCCCTCTCAAGGAGAGATGGAGCAGCCTTCTTAACTGCACCCCTCAGCTGCAGCCCATCAGCTCGTTAGGTCCTTAGCACACCTGAAAACAAGACCAAGACAAAGACAACGAGCAGAAGGCCTCACAGGCCGTCACACCCTCCCCCATAAAACAGAAACCATAGGTTTCTGAATTTCTTTTATACTTTTAGGCCCCAAAAACATCCAATATGGACAAAACATTAATTACAATATGCAATTGTTAAAACATAATGTCTACACCACTTTCAATTAATTTACCACTTTAAAGACATGAGGCAAAACTAACCAAAAGTTTTCCCACTAACTGAATCCCCAAAGCTAGCTAAACTCACCTATGGTCTTCATGTGGATTGGCGGCGGGTTGTTGTGCACCTTAAACCAGTGGGTTTGCAAAGCGACCTGCAATAGGCAACCCCACAGATTCCCACGGACGTGCTCCCGAGACAAATCAGCCGAAGATGATTGACACTAACCGCATTGCCACATCACTACAACCCCCCTTGACGCAACCCAAAAGGGAAACGCCACTGAAGCCTAACAGGGAAAACATTTTTTTTTTTATTAAAGTGGCAAACAAACTTTTTTTCTCTAGACAAATGGCACAAGACAAAACTTACAAAGGCTATACTATTGTAGGCCATTTACAAATACAAAATCCAGCCAATAACAGAGGAAAACAAAAGTATCTAAACTATCCAACCAACCTCTCTCGCCCCCCTTCAAAAAGTGCAATGCACTCACCAAGCAGAGATGAACTCTATTGCAGAGACAAATGTCGGCAAAACCAATGTTAATATGGCTCCAACGACCAAAACTAACCTGTAGAAAGGCACAGAAAAACATAAGTCGCACATTTTCTAAGGACACTCGAGACTCAACAAAGCCGACCAAATAAATGTTGCAAATTGACAAATCAAGCAAAATATGCAACCAAACGAACAAATCTCACATTCCAAAATGGTATTCAAACCTATGCGAGAAACCAAAGAACCAAACCTTGCACTAGCCTACGGCATTCCCCCGAACGACTATGCGAGCAGCAGCCCAACCAAATCACACCTGCTTGCCTGCACCTGAGCAGACACCAATCAAGTGCTACGACTGCAAACCAAATTGTACCTACCGGCACCCAAAGAACCAAAACTTGCACTAGCCTAGGGCATTCCCCCGACCGACTATGCAAGCAGCAGCCTAACCAAATCACACTGCTTGCCTGCACCTGAGCAGACACCAGTGCTACGACTGCGAACCAAATTATACCTACCGGCACCAAAGGACAATTCTGGGATTTTCGGCGCTAGCCTACCTGACGCTCTGCACCTGAGCAGACCATCCAGGTGATCCCACTATACTTCCACACCAAAAGGAACACATGCAAATTGCCAAACGAATGTGCTACATGCACCAAATGCCAGACTCCCTGGACTTCAAATTCACTCTACCCTCCTGCACCTGAGCAAGGCAAGTGAGAACCAAAGACAATTGCATATGAACCTAAAGGGAGCAAACACAGAACAATTAACAACGAAAATGAATATGCGACTAAAAATGTAAACTAACAGAAAAAAACTTTGTTTAGACGAGCCCCCATGTTATGACCTAGGGGTAAGGCCACAACAAAAGAGGGAGTCGAGAGGTTGGATTGTTAACTAAAATATAGATTTATTAACCAAAGCAAATCAACTAATAGCAAACGAACAACAAAGAGTGTGAGATGGGTCCAAGTCAGTTGTCAGTAATGCATGGATGTTGAATGTTTGCAATGTGTCTGAGTGCTGTGTTGCATGTCCAAAACCCAAAGTCAAAATGGCCCTCTCAAGGAGAGATGGAGCAGCCTTCTTAACTGCACCCCTCAGCTGCAGCCCATCAGCTCGTTAGGTCCTCACCCCGCGTACACACTGTCTCCGTCCGTCAACGGATCACGGAGGTTGAACCTGCCGTATGTGTATTTGCATACACGTGATCTGATTGGATGACGGATCCGTCGCTGCCTGAAAAGTTGAACATTTCTCAACTTTCTTGACGGAGGCAACGGAGCTGAAGCGACGGACGGACCCACAATGCATTTCGAGTCTGCCCCATGCAAAGTGAATGAGATCCGTTGACGGACGGAGACAGTGTGAATGCGGGGTTAGCACACCTGAAAACAAGACCAAGACAAAGACAACGAGCAGAAGGCCTCACAGGCCGTCACATGCACACTGTGATTCTTTCATTGACGTGGTATTTATCAAATCTGCAGTTCATCGGGTAATCAGTGCCTTTCTCCACCCCCTACCTCAATTTGGGAATGTTCACAATTGAACAGCATGCATACTTCAATCACTAGAGCACTTGAATAAAGTTAACTGATGACAATATTAAAAGGAATCAAAAGTTTAGCGATTATGAATTAATATAATACATGATAATATGTCAACAAGCAGGGAGATAATGAAGAGCAATAGTCACTTGTGCACGTAGACTGGCCAAATCTAGCAAGTAGGAAAGTTTAAGTCGATACGTGAAGCTAAGACCTTTGAAAGGCCAACGAAAGTTAAGGTTGCTTTTGATAGTACAAAGACGCAAAGCTGGTGCTATGAATAGCGATTCTGTTGTCTTTGAAAGCTCTTATCGACACATTTAACCACAATTTGGATTAAAGGGATTGTTCGGAATTTTGGACATAGGACATCATTTCCAGGTTAGACAGTGTGGTATTTATCAGTGGAGACCATTTCCAGCAGATTTCATCCAGTCCTTCTAGTTGCAGAGTTCACTGGTGCTAGGCTAGCGCAAGTCAACGGGGATAATGTATCTTGTACAATAAAATATTACCTTGTGTTCACTAATGAAAATATCAGTTTTACTCTCAATATTTATTAGTGTTTGTCTAAGTGCAAAATCATTTTTACATATAGAGATTTATTAATGATTACAGAAAACCGTGGCAGTTTTTTTGAAATCGATCATCAGATTTTGACTGAAATGCTGTGGAAGAGGGGTGCCGGGAAAAGAGCAGAGGAGAGGAAGATGAAGGTGCAAAAGCGAAAAGAGACTCTCAGATCAGCAGCAGGTAATATCATTTTTCGCATGAATGCATGCACACACACACACACACACACACACACACACACATACACACACACACACACACACATACACACACACATACACACACACACACACACACACACACATACACACACACACACACACACACACACATTGACACACACACTGACACACACACACACACTGACACACTGACAGTAGACTGCCAAACCAGAGAGAGGATCATCAACATGATGTTCAATGTGTTTCACAGAGTTGCATGATGTGTGTTTCAGGTGGAGTTCCACACATCTCAGACATGAGGATCGTGCTGGTGGGATGCAGACATAGTGGGAAGAGTTCATCAGGAAACACCATCCTGGGCAGAAAGGAGTTTGATACGGAAGGGAGAGCAGCTGAGTGTGTGAAGAGAGAAGGAGAAACAGCAGGGAGACACATCACTGTAGTGGATGCACTAGGATGGTGGAAGAACTACACTGTAGAGCAAACTCCTGAATATGAGAAACAAGAGATTGTCCTCAGTGTGTGTCTGTGTCCTCCAGGACCACATGCTCTACTCCTGAACATTAGACTGGGTTACTCATTCGACGAGGCAGACCGAAGATCAGTGCAGCAACACATGGAGCTGCTGGGTGAGAGAGTCTGGAGTTACACTATAGTGCTGTTAACTTTTTGGGACACTCTGGGAGACGCAACCATTGAGCAGCTGATTGAGGGTGAAGGAGAGGCTCTGCAGTGGGTTGTAGAGAAATGTGGGAACAGATATCATGGTATAAACAATAAGAGTAGTGATGCTGTTCAGGTGGCAGATCTGCTGGAGAAGATAGAGGAGATGGTGGCTGGAAACAGTGGAGAATGGAGTATGTTGACTGGACCTAATTGTAAGTGTGTATCCACATTTCACATTATCTTAAATTCTCCCTTGTTACCCGCCAAGGAGGTTATGTTTTGTCTGTGTGTCTGTCTGTCTGTTAGCAAGATAACTCAAAAAGTAATGGATGGATTTCGATGAAATTTTCAGGGAAGGTCAGACATGACCCAAGGAAGAAACAATTACATTTTGGGAGTGATCACCGTCGGGATTCCGGAGCCGTTTATGTGTTTCGCTTAGTGTTGTAATGGCATGGTATGGCCACGTGGTGGCGATCGGAATAGTTTAGGTTTAAATGTGTGACAAGCTAGAAAGAACAATGCAGGCGGAGGTAGCTGAGCTCTCTGAGTGCTTTTTATGTAAATGCCCAAGTTCTGCTCACTTTCAGTCAGAGATAAGGGCCTGCACTAGCTTAAAACACACATGCATAGTCTGTTTCTTAAACATTCCTCATCCGTTATCCAGACATTCATGAAAACATTTGAAAACAAAACTCACAGCCATAGGTTATTTTGAGAATGATGACTTTCTCTTCAGCATGGTCCTAACCATTAAAACGAGGCAGAAAGCCTATGGCAAGGCATTGTAACAATGTATACAGAGATACACTGTAACACCATGTCCTTATAAGTTCTGGGTGTGCGACTGTCTTGTATGTCTGTCTATGCTGAATCCATTCAATATGCCATTCAAAATAGCAGAGTAACGCGAGCAACAGAAAGAAGATAAAGCGGGACGTCAGACAGTTCTCTCAAAACGTTGCAAATGTTCACTCGCATCACATCCTGTTAGGACATGGTTGACAACAGAGATTATGCTGACTGTTACGAGACACACATGCACACACACACACATTATCAAAATAATAATATGCCTGACACTTTAGGCTATAGTCTTTCTACATGGGTTTAGTTAATGATCGGGCTATACAGTAATAAGACCACACTTTAATAGCGTCTGGTCACCCTATTCTGTGTAGTCTGTCCTTAGTGTAGCCTCATTGAAAGTTTGTGCATTCTTTTAGAACGCGCTTTTTCTCTCTCGTTTTCTGTGGGGTAGCCTCTTGAGCATTTGCTCTTGTGCCTTCATATCACCCAAAATGCTTGATTGCATTGCATTCTCCGCATTTGTAGCATTTTCAGCAGTTTCGTTCAGTGAATCTTTTGTAAATTGCTTTACAATTACCGTCAGGCCCTCCTCGCCTTCGTTATCACCTGGCTCGCCTCAGCCTTTATGGCCTCTATGTGTCCAGTTACTCTTGGCCTTGGATTTTGAAATAATTTTGTGACTTACGGTCTGGTGCGATTTTTTCTCTTCATGACGCATTTTTTACTGATGCGACTTATACTCTGGAGTGACTTATATTCGGTTTATCTAAGTTATGCACATGAAATAGAGAGCTTGTACTGTATATGCATTATATTCTAATTCATTTGAATGTTCTAATCTATATTTGCTCTGTACATGACTAATATTAATGTTGTGTTTCCCATGTCCTGACAGTTAGTGAAGTCCTACCTGATGACTGCTCAGCAGAAGATGCAAATGGCTCCACTGCTAAACCAACAGCTGAACCTGAGGTCCTGAAGACCTTTAAGCAGCTCAGCACTGCTGCCTCTACTCAGAGCTCTGGGTTTGGCTCAGCTGAGACAGGGGAGAGGAGTGGACCTGCTGAGGAGCCTTCACCCATCATCCCACCACTCAGAGTAGATGGGCGAGGTAACACAGAAGAGCCCACAGCAGGACAGCAGAAGACACCGTTGAGACCAACGCATGGAAAAATGCTTACCTCTAGCAAAGGTTTGATTTTTTTTAAATTATTATTATTCATTTTTCTAATCCAGGTAATGCATTGAACTTCCCTCTGGCTTATTTCAATTTTAGAAGAATTTACTGGTAGTTGCTCAGATGGACTTTGATTTCAGACCAAATCCCATATTATTATCATTAATAAAGTGTAAATAATGAACATGAAAAATGAAAAAGAAAAATGAAAAATAGGATTGAGTGACACATACAGTAAGTGTGTTTGATGTGTAATCTATATTTGGATGCATACCCCCTTCTTCTAGATAACCCAGTGTCAGCTCCTTTTGTGGATGAAACTACAATTGCTGTAGATTATACTGAATGCATTGGACATGGCTCTTATGGAAAGGTTCACAGGGGGTCTTATCAGGGAACACCTGCTGCTGTTAAGATTATACCAATAGGAGACAATCCAGTAACTACAAATGAATTCACCATACCTGGGTAATGCTCTCTCTCTCTCTCTCTCTCTCTCTCTCTCTCTCTCTCTAAATGAGATTTGTATTGAACATGCATATAATTGTGGTAGTAATCCTTTCCCATTAGTCAGCTCACTCTATTTCTATAAACTCAACTTGATGGTAGGTATACATATTAGTTAACTGTCATTAGAGACACATTCAAATGTCCTGGGTATCCTCACACATATAGTAACAGTATTCTGCACGTTATTTTTCCAAACATCTTACAAGATCCTCGTTTAAATCTCCTTTTGCAGGCGTTTGTCTCACCCCAACATTGTGCGGATGCTGGCTGTAGTCAAAAGTGAGACACAGATCCTCATTGCTAACGAGTACATCCATGGGGCCAACCTGCAGCAGGTTCTTTATGCAGACACTTCTATCAAGGTAGTGTACCGTCATCTTGGGTGTTTGGTTCAATATCTAACAATGTCTGGTGTTCATCTCATACAACATAATCTGAAATTCCTAAATATTGCTCTGTATTGTTTTCAGCTGCAACCTGAAGATAGGCTCTTTGTGGCTTTAGATATTGCCATGGCTGTCGAGTACATACATGGAAGAAAGATCATTCACCAAGATCTCAAGCCAGCAAATATAATGGTCAGTTCTTCAACATGTTGTTTCAGGGGATGGAGATGCTCCTTTATATTTTTCTTTGTTATAGCTTTATTTTAACTTCGAGTAAGGCATGCTACTTCTTAGCATCCACTTCTTCTTACTGATTACAACTGAGGACTATAGCTAGAAGACATAACCATGTTTGTGTCATTAAATTTAAATGTCATTTAAGTTGATATATTTCATGTAATGATTTTTGATTACATTTTGATAAGATTGCATCAGATAATAGTGATAGCAACTATAATGGTTCAACATGTTGTTTCAAGGGATGGAGATGTTATTTTACATTTTTTCACCTTCTGTTCATAAAAATAACATGTTGAAAATTGAGTACAGCTGAAAGTAGAACTAGAAGACTGTCTAACTGTTTTTTTCTGAGTTATTTCTGGTGTTGTTACAGTTATATTTAGTTAATTTGCTAAATATTTTTTCAATTATATTTGAATAAGATTGCTGCAGATAACAAGAAGGCTTACCTGACTGACTGGGGGTTGGCGAACCTGATGGACACCATATCGATGGCGAGAGGAAGCAGTCAGACAGGGGCTCACTGCGGCCCACTAGGAGGGACCCCTCCCTACATGGCCCCAGAGTGCCTAGTGGACTGTGAGGACTGCAGCACCATGTCTGACATGTGGTCTCTTGGCATCACTCTTCTGGAGATGTTCACCAACTCTAAGCCATGGTCAAATAGTAGCTTGCGTGAGCTCCGTAAGTTTCTTCACAAACAGACATCTCCTCATGCTCTGCCTCAATTACAGCCTGCTCTTCATGATATTGTGAAACCACTGATAGAATATGACTGCATGACCCGCATGAATGGCAAAGACCTGGTGGTACTGTTGAAGTCAAAGGTTGATGTCACCAAAAGATATGGGTTCAAATGGTAAAGAGAGTGAAAGATTAAGATGTACTGTAATTTCAGCTGTTGTGTATTTGCATTATTAGAATTACTGATACTGAATGCAGATTGATGAATACTGTAAAAAAAAGTACTGTTTAAAGCCAGCCCAGTACAACACCATATTTTATAGTCTATGTAAACACCCCAAGAACTGTGTTCAAGCAACAGGCTTGGCCCAAAGTGTAAACGACCAAAGAGACACATACTGTACACAGCAGAGAGCTATGCCAGTGGCATTTAAGAAGAAAATTGGACCTCTTGTGTGACTAGTTTGTCAAAATGACATTCCTCCAGATGTAAAATAAGCATAGGCCTAGACTGGACTGTGTGGACTTTAAGTCTACCGGTGAGTACCGATGAGTGTCTTTGTGGATGTGTAGAGTCTTTAGAAGCCAACATTTACAAGATATCTATTTGTTTATATTTTTCTATGAAAATAGATGGAGTAGTTTTGTGTTTTTTTTTGAAGGGTTCTGAAGTAGCCGTATGCTTGTAAATTGAACTGCACAATGGAATTCCGTTTTTTGCAATTAACTTAAAAACAAATGCCTAAAGCAACACAATGTAGGATTTTCCCTTTCCTCATATTTTATCAGCGTGGGTACCCAATTAATGCTACGGGGATACCCAATTCATCTATCCCAATGAAATGGATCATGTCCTACGTGCAACAACAACATGCAATACAAGGCATTCCATCCTCAATTCTCTACAGGTTGTAACTCTGTTGCATCAAAATGTCTTTACATCCTTTATCCAACGTAACATTTCGGTAACACTTTAAGGTAAAATAACTATATTGTGTTGCTTTTATAGTTCAATCAAGTGTGCTGTTACTTAATTTTGTTATCATTCCTTAGTACCACAGTACAAATGTGTCATTGCATCTAAAGTGTAAATATACAAATACGTTGTCTTTAAAGTGTTTCCTGGTTCTTTGGTTCTATGCACATCACTGATAACAAAACATGACCACCAATCATTGTCCACTGCACTGTCCACTGCAGTAAGAAATCAAATTGGCAGCTAAGACTTCCACATATCATACAGTAATATCTGAAATGCCCTCTTATTATGTAATATAACTCAAGGTTCTCATGGTTTTCTGGAGGTACTTTTTCATGACATTTTCACTTCTCACACTCAGGTGAATGAGGAAACCAGTTGAACTCAGGTCTCCCAAGTAGGCTACTGAAGCCGGCAGTCAAAGCCAGGCTTTTTCAGTAGTTCAGTCTTTTTACTTGAAACTTTTTACACGGTTTGTTTGTGCACATTTTTTTTTTGTATATTTCTATGGATATGTTTATTGTGTGTTCAAGTGGCACCCTGTATCAAACAGATTTTAATATTCGCTCAGATATTTTAGAAGTTTTAGCCTTTTCTAAGATGTGGCCTGTTGAGCATGAAGAAAGCGGCAATAAAAGAATGGACAAGTTGATGCAGATGGTAAGACTGTGAAATTTCCAGGTAAAAGAGTTAAACTCTGTCACTCTGACACTATTAAACAATGGAGTGATCATCTTTCAGATTTGAGAAGTACTTGCACTGGCTGCCCTGGACTTGAGATTAGATGGTGTTCTGGGGTTAGAGATGCAACTGGGTGAGTAATCTCATGTTTGACATGAGACCTTCTGAACTTTTTGTAACTGTTCATGGTTTTAGAATCTCCCCGTCATAATTTAAGAAGGCTATATATACAGTATCAGACTAACGAGGAAAAACAACCTGCAAGAACCAAACCATTTAGAATATCAGTAGATGCTATTGCATGATTTTGCCAAGGGGTGGCAGTCTATAGCCATTTTTAAGCAAATCTTAACTGATTTGGTATTCTGTTATCTTCAAAGTAAACTTCAGACTTTGACCGTAGCCTAATCTTTTGCTTTTCCTTATCAGACATCCAGATTAGTTTGTAAAATGTTTTTTTTTTGTCATCAAGGAGTCCCACATGTAATTTATATATGTGAAGCACAGCCTCTCTGAGCCCAACATTGTTGGAGATGAAGTGAGCAGTTAACCTGTTCATAGGGGTTTTAATATGCCTGATAGACCATCATCTTACACTTTTTCTATATGATGTCCTCACCTGATATTACAATAGCCTACTGAGGTGACATAATCAGGTTTGGCCTTGGGATTCTGTAAGTAATGCTAATGGAGTAAGATCTGGTTATTCCAAGTATGTGCTTTAGTTACAAAGATTTAAAAGGTGAACTCTCTCAGGAGTGGTAAACCTCAAAAACTGAGAGAACTGGAGGTCCAAAAAGCTTTATTAGTAGGCCAGTTAATAATAGAACAGATCAAATCTTCCCTATCAAGAGGTTTACCACTTACCTTAGTTGACTCAAGTTTGTCACTTAAAGTTGTGGTTGATCTCTGGTTGTCACTGTGTTTTACATCTATAGTAAGCTTCTAGTCACTAGAGGCTTACTGTACTCAGCGTGCAGCAGAGAGGATCATGGGACAACACTCAAACAAATACACACACGATGACTCATCATGTGTGTATTTGTTTGAGTCTTGTCCCATGATCCTCTCTGCTGCACGCTTGCCCCTTGGCCACAGTGACCCCTGGTCTGGTGAAGGGGGTCAGTGCACTGCCATCCTCTCTACTGGAACAGTGGTAGTCATTTGATCAACCATGCAAGAGTTCACAGGCTTCTTTGCACATGTCTGGCGTCAACTCAGACACACACACACACACACACACACACACACATACACACTTTGTACACAAAGACACAACAACCAAACATTCCAAAAATACAATGACACTTTATTACTTCATTGATTTGGCTTAACATGAAATGACGAATAGTGATATAAAATAATATCAAACACTCAAGTAATTCAAATAGTCCTCTAGCCACCTGATGGGTACACTTATACATTTGTCTCTAGCCACCTGATGGGTACACTTACTGCATACATTTGGAGTGTGACAGATAGGTAACTGGGCCTGAACCCTCAAATGTCCCTTAAACACTCGCCTCACCACTGAAAGCTTTCTCTGTCCATAACATCTGAAATGCCACAACAGAGAACTCAAGGATGGAAAGTGCTATGTCCATGTCAAGTGCTGCATGGACATTTCAGAGTGCAAGTTCAGCTCCTCATATTTGTAGTGGAACCACATGATACATTACATGCACATTAGTACACAATAAAAAAATTAAGTTAAATAAACATGTACATCAAATTTACAAATGACAGACTGAATATATACGAATCTCTACCTATATTTAATGCATTTCTTCTCTCATTTTACACATGAGCTGTTTAGCTCTGAATTTGCTCATTCCAGTGCTTCATTCATAGCTTAGTCTCACTGCTGCCATCTAGTGACAGGGTACTATCAGACTCGAGGCAAGATCAGCAGAACAGACCGACAACACTGAAGTAGCCTTTACCCCTACGGATACCAGGCTGTCTGGCCTCTGGTCATGTAACTGCTATGACACTGTGACTGTGCTGGCAGCTTTCACGGAAGGAAGCTAATTTTGCTGTCCAAAAGTGGCTGAGTTAGTCCGTTTCTGTGTTGGTCATCTCACCAGACTCCACATTATTAGTGAAGTGCACTCCTGTGGTAAGTCCTAAGTCTGCTGCCGGTGTGCCTGCAGCCGATAAACTGTGAGTGGCTTGACACAGGGAAGTGATAAAAGCTGGGACCTTCAGCCCAGGGTCCAGGCTTCAATAGTGATTCAGATACTTTTATTGCACAGGTGTGTGTTTGGCCTCAGTCATTCGTTACCATACACACACTAACACACACACACACACACACACACACACACACACACACACACACACACACACACAGACCCTTCTCTCCTTCTCGCTTCCATGAGCAGGCCCAGTCAATGGAGAGTATGGAGGTATATGTGACTGGGGACCCCAGCTGGAGGATTGGGGAAGAAGGGGAGTAGCAGAGTTGTCCATTTAAAGCTTGGTCTTGTTGTCGTTAGGCTCCTGTTCTGGCTCTGTTGTGGTGTCTGGCTGCCAGGAGGTCTGTGTGTGGTTGGTTTTGTCGTGGTCCTCCACGTAGCCCATGTTCTCGTGCATCTTGCTGTTGTATTCCTCCATTTCCATGGCTTTCTTGGTCTGGAGCTGCAGCAACACTGCCTTGTTCACACCAGGCCCTAAGGAAAAACACAGCGAACACATCTGGTGTGATATGAGCTGCTCAATGGAGTTGTGCAGAGTGTCCCTGGTTATCAGCAACAAGACATGGGCCCATAAGAAATGCATCTGGCCTCAGTCGCCATATTTACTCTTGAATGTAGTCAGGCTACTGAGAGTCACATTTGTCAGCATGGTGTCTCAGTTCATTGTGCAGTAAACTTATGTGTGTGAGTGTGTGTGTGTGTGTGTGTGTGTATGTGTGTTGACAGAATTAGTGAGAAACTGTGTGTGTGTGTTTGCGTTTGTGTGCATGACTGAGAGATTGTTTTTGTATGAGCAAAAACGTGTGTGTGTGTGTGTGTGTGTGTGTGTGTGTGTGCAGGGCCTTACCAAAGAAACTGAGGAGTACAGGCAGAAATATGAGGCCATGCACCAGCCCCAGGAGGGTGATGACGAGGTTGAGCCTGAAGAAGAAGATCTGGATGAGCTGAGCCTTGGCAAACGCCAGCACCACGATCCCCGGCAGGTTGGTCATGGCAACACCGGCAAACACCTTTAGAGAGAGAGAGAGAGAGAGAGAGAGAGAGAGTACTACTGTTAGTCTTAGGACTTACTGTTAATCTGGCTATGTATCTTGGTCACAATTTCATGTTTTAGATAGTAGGTTTTATGTGAAATATGTGAAAATATGAGCAGGATCTCAATCTTATTAAAACAAACATGTATTGACTTTGATTAGTCAGCTGGGTAAGTTCAATGCCCTTCATGTAGTGCAGTTATATATAAACTTCTTTTATTGCTCAACAGGCTTTCTTAGCCCATACCACCCTCGCTTTCTGTCCTTGGCCTTTACATTCCGAGACTGGTGGGGATTGTTATTGTTTATCGCTGTGTGCTGGTTGTGTGTATATGTGTGTGTGTGTGTGTGTGTGTGTGTGTGTGTGTGTGAGCTGACTCATATCCTGTGGTACTCACAGCGCTGCCCATGTTGGCGGTGGCCTCCTTGGCCCTCTCCACGTGCGTGGGCCGGATGCTGAGGGCGAAGGAGCGCGTCAGGTGAGAGACGAACTCCACTGAGATGCCCACGGCCTGCACGAGAGAGAGAGAGAGAGAGAGAGAGAGAGAGAGAGAGAGAGAGAGAGAGAGAGAGAGAGAGAGAGAGAGAGAGAGAGGAGAGAGAGAGAGAGAGAGGGAGAGA
Organism: Sardina pilchardus; assembly: GCF_963854185.1. Classification (NCBI taxonomy): domain Eukaryota; kingdom Metazoa; phylum Chordata; class Actinopteri; order Clupeiformes; family Clupeidae; genus Sardina; species Sardina pilchardus. The sequence continues at coordinate 11,787,024 of NC_085001.1, read as the reverse complement.
GAGAAAGAGAGACGGGAAGAGAGAGAGAGAGTTAAGTACTCACTTAACACTTGACTAAGGGACAGAAATCCCCCTGAATAAGAACAGTGGCGCAATGCCATGAATGACAAAAAAAATAATTATAGCTCTAACAACATTTACTTAGTTTTTTTACATGTAACCAAGGAATTGTTTGCTCAAAACCTTTCAAACCTTATGCCCAGACAAATGTGCGTCAATTATACAAATTTGTACATTTATGTAGGCCTACAATGTACATATTGTGATATTTATGTTTTTTTATGGACTTCAGTTGTGATCACAAGTGTATGCTCTGGTGTGTGTGTGTGTGTGTGTGTGTGTGTGTGTGTGTGTGTGTGTGTGTGTGTGTGTGTGGCTGTGTGTGTGTGTGTGGATGTATGTGTGGGTGTGTGTGTGCGCGTGTGTATGTGTGTGTGTGCGTGTGTGTGTATGTGTGTATGTTTATAATGTCGTCTGCGGAGGCTCACCGTGACCAGGTTGATGAGTGACACTGCGTTGAAGTCGATGCCCCACAGCGTCATGACGCCCACGGTGTCCACGGTGATCATGACGATGGTGAGCAGGTTGAGCAGGCCCGAGCGCAGGTCCAGCCCCAGCAGGATGCAGCACACCACGAAGGTGGGCAGCAGGCACAGCGAGATGTTGAACAGGCCCTCGGACACGATGGTCAGGTACTGCTCGTAGAACACGTATGTCACCCTGGAGATGTACGTTCAACCACACACACATTCACACACACACACACACACACACACACACATTCACAATGAGTCAACACAGCCTCAGTGACACACGAGTCATCTATAAGTATCACCCACGATCAATGGTCTGCCCCCACCCTCTCTCGCCCTGTTTATGCGCTGCAAGGTGGCATGTTTGATTACCTGGGAGCGCACAAAGCCTACTCTGGGCACTATAAATCAATTAAGATATCAAATGTCTGCTTGTTGACTGTGATCCTATTGAGCTAAAAAGTAAGCAATAAGCCCCGAGAGGCCGTGGGTTATACTGTATAATCAAACAGCTAAGGGGCGTTGTTAGGCACGACGCGAAGCGGAGTGAAGCGACCAATCAGAGTTTTGTGGGAAACTTATGTATAGTTTTAGCAGCGGTTAATTAAATAAAGCTGCAACTCCTCGGACTGTATCTTGTTGTTGGCTAATTGATCCCCAATGTGGCACCTCGCAACAAAAGGTAGGCCGAAAAAAGACGGGCAAATTATCGGACTGCTGCTTCGGTTAAAATGAAGATCGTTCAGGAGAGGATTTGGGGCTGCATAGATTGAATGCAGATCTTGTTAGAATGGTGAAATACATCCACACAGCTGACATCCATCACTTAAAGGAGAAGTTTTTTCACATAGCGATTTTTCACATACAGTAGATCTCTGTTTGTCAAGGTTACTGTCGGTACGAGATAAAGAGAAAACAAAAAACAATGCTACCTAGCTCGAGTTGTCTTTAACATGCCCCCAGAGTGTAGCACAGTAGCTGTCTGGCTGTTATACCTATTGCAACTCGAGCTAGGTAGCAAGAGGAGAAACTTAGATCTATGTGAAGAATTGCCACAGTTTTCCTGTAAGTCAAACAAGGACTAAGGCAATCGGATAGGACTTTGTTTGTTGTTGATGACTGACTTTGTGTGCTGTTAGTTGATGGTAAGTCAGTTCTTTAAGGGAGTTCCCAGTTAGTAGAGACACACTGTGACTGTGCTCTTTCTTTATCGAACGCTTACTGTACATGTTAACCGACTCACGCCCCCCTGATGACTTGTCAGATGAGATAAGATTTGGGTTTGACTAATGACTAAGGAGGCAGCAAAAGAGAAGAACAGAGACTACTGTTATCAGAGAGTAAAAGAATAATAGAAAAGAAAAGAAAGAAGAGAACAAGCAGGATATAGAAAGATGGAAAGGAAAAGACGTCGGACAGGAGAGCAGGAGATGGCCAATCAAGGAAGTGTTGAAAGGCCCACGCCTGACAAGCTAGGACCATAAAAGGAGGGGCTTCAAACTCACGTGTAAGGGAAGACCTCAAAGTCGGGCGACGTGCCGGGTATTTGGCGCATGGTGTTGGTGATGTTGAGGGCGAGCTCTCGCGCTCTCTCCAGCGATGCTGTGAACTCCTGGGAGTTGGTCACCGTGGTGTGGTACGCCATAAACCGAGTTGCTGCGGCAAAGAAGACATTTGGGCAGACACAAAAGGGATGGAGAGAAAGAGGGAGGGAGCGGCGAAGAGAAAAGAAAGGAAGGGGAGGGAGGGGAAGAGCACATTTAGCCCACTGTTGATAGTGATATTGATCACATTCCACATGTTACATTTTCATTCCACATTCTAATTCTACAATGTTCTATGGGCCTCTGACATTATTGTGTGATTCGGTGAGTCATTTCCTAACCTCATAAGGGTGTAGTGTGATTCTTACCTATGATTTCTCCATCGGCGTCTCTGACCACTGCTTTGTCATACGCTCCCAACCCGCTGGCAAGAAGAGAGAGAACAATCATCATCAAACAAAGCAAGTCAAGTCAAGTTTACTTATGTAGCGCATTTCAATGTGCTTTACATAAACAAAAAACAAACAAGTAATAGCAGATAAGAGCATAGATGGGCAAAGAGTAATAATAATAAAAATAAAAAATAAAAAAAGATCATAATAATACATAAAAAGAAAGCATAAATCAAGGTTGAAGGTACAGTCCCTGATTTTAATCCCCAAAAACTGTTGTCTGGTCAAATTAAAATTCTGCGGTTGCCTAGGAACAATGGTGGCTTACAAGAAGAGTAGCTGTAGGCCTATATACTGTACAGTAGGTATATGACCCTTTCAACAAACGTGTTCACCATTTGCCTGATGAAGACCCAGTAGGGTCGAAACGTTGCTTGTTTTTAACATAAAACGGGAGCAATTATCAGTGTTGCGGACACTGTATTCCTTTTTGAAACAGTGGTTGCTTACCCTTTGGGGCACTGTAGGTCAGGCCGGTTGTTGAGGAAGTCGGGCAGGTATCGGTCGAACTGGCTCACTGTGGGTCTTAGCACGCCGTCGAGTGGTGGGAACAAAATACACTTGCGCTTGCAGATGTCCTGAGCTGCAATCACAAGGAGAAGACCAGAGGGTCAGAACACATATCTAGCCAAGTGACCCTGCTCACTGGTGACTTGCACAAGATTGACTCTCTAAATAGATCAGATGACCACATTATATTCTTACACACTTTGTCAACACTTTATATCTCCCATAGGCCAAGTTAGGAAAACAGACTGTCAGGCGACTCTCCCCGTTCTGCCTAGACCAATCCCATGCTTTCTAGTTTCTGACTGACATGAAATCCCAAATATTAATGTGCAGCCTCACTCAGCTTCTCATTCATTTGTTTGTAACTTGACATTACACATTGAAATTCGTTGAGTCAAAGCAAAAATAATTGTATCATTATATTGAGTGTGCTGATCTGTTTTGTTTTCTAGAAAGTGGTTATGTTTACAACCATAATGTGGAAAGTTAGCTAGGTTGTGCTAGATCTCCTAGGAGAGTGGTAGTACACATGCAGAATGCCGCTGATTGGAATACGTACTCTCTGAAGCCGGACAGAATTTGTTTTTGTTAGGTCCACTGGTGTAGAGACGACAACATTTAGAACCAGGATTGAGCCAATCAATGAAGTCATCCACCCACGAGGATGCTGGGATGGCGAGGTAGGATCTAAGACAAAAGTTAAAAGCTGTGTTATGAACATGTACATTGCAAAAGAGAAGGATATTCTATTTTACATGTTGATTCCAAGCTGTTTGGACTCTTCACATGCAAATATGATGGTGCATAGATGTGCATTTCAAGAATGCATTTCTAGACTCAACATTAACAAATAGTGTATATGCTAATACAATATCTAGCCTGTATGGCAGGGCTCTTCAATTAGCGGCCCGCGGGCCGGATCCGGCCCCCGAGATACTTTGTAGTGGCCCTTGAAGTGTTGGCTGATGTTATATAAGCAAATCCTTATAATCGGTAGAGACGTATATAGCTGGTGGAAAACACAATAATGGAGGTACAGCGATAGGCTACACTGCGAGTAGCGCCTATAAATAATGTTCTGTGTGGTGCGTTGCCGTTGTAGGCTACTGTGTGACTGGGTATTATGCAAAGACGTTACTTGTGCCTTGCTTCGTTTTTACGCAGCGTCACCAACATGTTGACGTGCGCCAAGTTGTTTTCCTCAAAGCATGAAGCATTTTTGGTGCATGAAATCTCAGCGGTAGTGTGCCTCTCCAGTCCAAGCATATCCTCGCGAAAACATTCGCCACTCGTAATGTAGCTATTGAGGCAAATAGGAGTCGGTTTAAAAGTTTAACTTCGGTGGCATCAGTTCTGTTTCATGCGCTCACTCGCTCGGAAGTCCTGCAGCCACTGCACCTTAGCCAATTGCACGTAATGTTTAGAACGAGTTGAACATAAGTTCCATTTTAGCTTAGTTTCAAGGTAAATTGCCACTACGTTGGAGTATATAAGCTACTAACATTTTAACGGGTTTGACCACGCAAATAGTTTCAGGGTGAATCTGTGAAAATACACATCCATCACCTTGATGTCAAGTCCACTGTAAGTAACATTGATTTGTGAACACGCTCATCCAATTTAAATGGTGGGAACGTTAAATGTACACGTATGTTGAGAAGAGTTAAATATGCGACCGATTACGCACATTTATTTCTTTTGAGCACCGTTTGAAACCTGGTTGTAGGCCTACCCATTGGAAATTGTATGGACTTAGCAGTTACTGCGCAAATCTCAGATTCCATTGCTGTTAATGTTATCACAGATTTCATATTAGCCATATTAGCAATGTAGATCCAGTGTCACATTCCCAATGCCTACCACTGTGGTAGTCTGGGCCTGTGGCAGAAATATTCCCAAAACACAAATATAATAAATAACCACCAAAAAACGTTATTATGGTTTTACAAAATGCAACATATTAGCAATATAGATCCAGTGTCACCTTCCCAATGTTGGCCAACCACTGTGGTAGGCTGGGCCTGTGGCAGAAATATTCCCAAAACACAAATAACCAAAAAAAAAAAAATGTATATATATATATTTGAACACCCATATTGGTGCTGTTGTAGTTTATTGTATCATTTGTACGTGATTACTCATATTTCAAGCGGTATTTCTCCGGCCCCTCAGTTGTGAGACTTTTCATGAACTGGCCCCTATTACAAACTAATTGAATAGCCCTGCTGTATGGTTTGTTTACAACTAAAGTTACCACTCATCAACCTACAGTATGTTGCACTCAGATTTTTTACAACTCAATTTGTGATTCATGTCACCCTTTTTTCACATCCCAGATTGTGTACCTGCAAACCATCATCAGGCTCATTAGGTACAAACAGATCCCAGGCTTACATAACCGGGGCCCAAACATGCTGACGAAATTCCTCTGAATTTCTCTCTCTCACCCCACCTAGAGCCGCTCTATTTGATTCAAGGCCCTTCAGCCATTAACTCTGCACTCTGCTCGCTTTGGCAAGGGGACAGCTCTCGCGCCGATGAGCGATAATGTAGATGATTGGCTGCCTTCAAGGCCGAAATGAAAAGCCCAGATAGTAGTGGACTTGGGAACTGATCCCCACCAGATACGGCTGAGGTGCGGCTGAGATGCGGGTGAGATGCAATCACTCTGAGCCAGACCTGGGCCAGATCAGCTGCAGCATCTGCTGTTATCAGTGGGTGTGTGAGTGTAAGTGTCGTGTGTGTGTGTGTGTGTGTGTGTGTGTGTGAGAGAGAGTGAGTGAGTGAGTGTGTGTGTGTGTGAGTGAGTGAGTGAGTGAGTGAGTGAGTGAGTGAGTGAGTGAGTGAGTGTGCATGGGTGGGGGGGGTTTGATAATGGTGAGATAAAGGTGGATAATTGCAGGTGAAGGCCAGTGGCAAGAACATTCAGCAGTAAAGTAATGAAACCTTAAAATAGAAAACAAGAGGCCTTCAACAACATACAGTATGGGTGGGCGCTACATATTGGTGGTGGTTAGTGAGGTTCCCCATTCAAAAAAGTGATTTAAAAAAGTGATTTAATATTAATGGAATATTAAAGGTAATTCAGAAGTTTGGTTTATATAAATATATAATATATAATATAAATATTAATATAAAGCTATATAAACCTTCCCTATAAAAGGCCTGCATAACCTACATAAACCAGTGTCAGCTTAGTTGATCGCAAGATCTCTGACAGGCTGGTTCTCTAAAGCAGGCATTCTCAATCAATAAGAACATTGAAAATAGCTGGAATGGCTGAAATGTCTGCTCCCTTCTAATAAGAAAGATTTTGTCTAGCTACATTTTTCAGTATGCAAACCACCCCAGCTTTTTCCTCTGAGACCTTTTGGTTTTAACACACCTAGACTAAAAAAAATCTGTCGTCAAGAGCGCAACAGTTCCGTTTTCTACGTTCCCAGTCCATAAGCAATTCTTACAATGATTTCAACAGAGTGAAGAATTGCGCATGGATGGAGACGTACAGTACAGTACAGTAGGTATTGTCCCTTACAAAAGGGAAGATACAGTACGTCCATCAGATCAGGGATAGGATACGTCTGCTCTCGTTAGAGGATGCTGCTGTGCTCACCTGTCAGGAAACTCTGTGGCATACTGGATCTTCTGAGTCATGGAGAAAGGATCGCAGCCCACACTCGAGCACACGGCGTTCATGCCCGTTTTACTGGTGAAGTTGAACCCCTTTGTCGTCACAAAGTACGTTGGCACGCCGACCTCCAGGTACTTGTACAGGTATTTGAAGTATTCCAGCATGTAGGAGTTCTGTGTGACCAAATACCAAACATACGGGACATGACTTATTACAGCTTATTACAGTATGTTTGTCTTTATTCCTTTATATTTTGCAAATATATGGGACATGACCTATATGCTTGTATATACAGTACTTTTGCCTTTATTCCTTTTATAATTTGTATTCCTATTTATACTCCTGTTCCTCTATTTTATATTTTATTTGATCTGATTTCACATTTTCTATTGTCAAATGATTGATCTCGATTGGAAAGCACTTTGGTTCAACAACGTTTATACTAAAATGTGTGATATGAATAAAGTCGACTTGGCATGGCGTGTACACAAAGTGTCTCTGTAGGCCCTTTTAGGCCCTTGATGTCATAGATAGAGATGAGGAGGTGTACCGTTGGCATGGACAGCTCTTGGTCAAGGCCCACTTTCACATGGAACATGAGGAATATACTGGCGCAGAACATAAACAAGAACACCACCATCTGAGGAGAGAGAGAGAGAGAGACAAAATGCTTGAGAAGAGGCTATTCATCTGAGCAGACAAATGGGCCAAACACACACATACACACACATACACAAAAACACACATACACACACACAAACACACACACACTGTCACGGAGCAGCTGGTTTCGGTTCGAAAGTTGTGGGCTCCCTGGAAAATGTCAGCCCCCCCCACCCCTCACCCACACACACACACACACACCTCCAGAGCTTTCACCTTCCTACTCCGCACCACCCTTGAATGAATCAGTGTGATGACTTGACTGGGTTATGGTTGGGTTACGGCTGGGTTACGACTGGGTTATTGCTGGGTTATTGCTGGGTTATGGTGTGTGTCCAGATTAGCCGCAGCAGCACCACCTGGAAGTGACACCTACCACCACTATCCTGGTGACCGGGTGCAGCAGCGCAGGGGCGTAGTACTTCTTCATGAGGGGGAGCAGGATGCCCTGGTTGGGCTTCTTAGGCCGCGGCTCGGACACGGTGATGCAGCAGGCCACCTCGCAGTGCGACGCATCCTGGCGACGGGCGTCCAGCGAGAGCAGAGCCACGAACGCGGTCATCTGCAGCATGAAGTCCATGAGGACTGCCAGCGCGGCGTATAGGGCGAACGACCTGACCGCGGGCATCGTGCTCAAAGCACCTGAAGACGCAGAGAGAGAAGAAATCGACTTTAGGCTACAGTACACCTGTAAAAATCTGTAAAAACGTTGTTCATCCAATGCATGTTTCTTTTTAAAATAGATATTGCAGGATTCACTGTCCACTGTCCATTACAGTCCAAAGTTCATTACTTATTGACACTGTACTGAAAAATATGATGTTTTTTCCACAGAGTTTGTTGACAGGATGTGACCAGAGACAAGTAAAAGTGTGTGCACATAAAACTGAAACAATGACCAAAATATGTGAATATGTGAATTCAACTGCATATGTTTCTTACAGTAGGAACCGTGCCTGATGAGAAACACGAGGACGCCTGTCTGTACGTCGACGACGTGGCGAGCCACATCTCGTACTCACCCATGAAGAAGCAGATGGACTCGGAGAGGCTGCACAGGAGCATGCTGGGAGCCACGTTCCCCAGGACGCGGCCGATCTGCTTCTGTCTCGACTCGCCCACCTGCCGCGTGTCCCTCTACAGATGAGTGTGTGAGAGAGAAGGAAACGCTCGTTAACCGACGTATCTACAACGTATCTACAACGTATCTACTGTATCTATCATCAGAATTGATCAGTATAGAGAGTGGAGTATGGCCTGGTAGAAAATGGTATGGTATAGTATGGCCAATGGAATATGGTATGGCCATCTGTGTATATCCAGTAAAATATTATGTTATTTAATTATAACCTGCATTCTACAGTATGTTACATATCGATATGTAAGTCAGTAAGTCTTTATTTATATACAATGTTTTTTTAATGCACAGAGTGCAACCCAAAGTGCTTCACACACAGACATCAAAACAAAAACTATTTGACAAATATAGCTAACAAAAAAGACCACACAATCGTGACTCAGCAGTCTGATTTATCGGCCAAGTCTATCCCACTGTCTATCCTCCTATACTGTGCCATTTTTTCCTTTAGGAAAAAGATCCCATTGAGACCGAGTCCTACCTGATACTCCAAGACCAGGATGAAGATGTTGTCGGCGCCCACGGCCAGCACCAGGAAGGGCACCACCTGCAGGATGACCAGGGAGGAGGGCACGCCGATCCAGGCGTAGAAGCCCATGGAGGACAGCACGGAGCAGCCCACCACCAGGATCCCACCCAGCCCCACCAGCAGCTTAGAGTCCACCTGGACACAGTGAAGCAAATAGAGAGAGAGAGGGGGAGAGAGCGAGAGGGAAAGAGAGAGAGAGAGGGAGAAAGAGAGACAAACAAAGAGGGAGAGAAGGAGAAAGAGAGAGAGGGACAAACAGAGGGAAAGAGAGAGAGAGGGAGGAAGAGAGAGAGACCAACAGAGGAAAAAAGAGAGAGGGAGAGAGAGAGACAGAGAGGGAAAGAGGGAGAAAGAGAGACAAACCAAGAGGGAGAAGGAGAAAGAGAGAGAGGGACAAACATAGAGGGAAAGAGAGAGAGAGACCAACAGAGAGGGAAAGAGAGAGAGGGAGAGAGAGAGAGACAGAGGGAAAGAGGGCGAAAGATAGGGAGAGAGGAAGAAAGAGAAAGAGCAAGTGACAAGATGGGGGGAGAAAGAAAGTGATTCAGCTTGTGTATCAAATAGTGTACTCTGCCATTATATTCTCTACTCGTCATTTCACCCATTAATCCATTTATTTGAACTTCATTGAGGAAGTCCACTCTCTTATCTTAGGTCAACATTTTGTCAGACATGAATTAGGGAATGTTCCTGGTATTTTCCTCAAATGACTTGCTAATCAACCTGACTCATAAGAGGAACCATAATCATGCTATCTCTCTCTCCTCTCTCTCTCTCCATATCAGGGGATTTCCTGTTTGAAATACCCCATCCCCCTTCCAACACACGCACACACACACACACACACACACAAACACACGCACACACACAAACACACACACACACACACACACACACACACACACACACACACACACACACACATACAGACACACAAAAACAAGTCTGCCCCATATCTGGTCCCTGATGCGGCCCTGATGCATGCCTCTGACTCACTCACCAGTATGCGTTTGCAGGAGGAGTAATCCCCCAGGGCCAGAGCGATGTAGAGGAAGATGACGGCGTAGCTGATCATGAAGATGGGGATGTCCTCCGCCGTGGTCCTGTTGATCTCGTCCTCCAGGGACCGCTGAGGGAAAAACAAAGGTCCACATGAAACACTTCTGACAATTTTTGCAACAAAAGGATACAAGGACAAAGGATACAATTGGAGGTTTATTTGTCACACACATAGAAATACTAACTTAAAACATGTTAAATGTGTTTGGTGTTTATATTTTTGTGTGGTGTTTTTACAGTTTTTTTCAATCGCTAACAAGCGTTTGTCCATTCATTTGACACATTTTCAAAACTCTAAACACAGTTAGCACAACATCGGTCTTTTGTGGCCATACCATTCACACATTTCATGTAGTTTTCACACAGTATGCAGTCAGTGAATACATTTCCACAATGCTTACATTTTCTTAACAGACAAGCTATACCTCTTAACAAAATGATGGATCGTTTTTCTATTATTTACGAATGTTAACACACAACATCCCACAATAGCAAACACAATATTCCAAACCTTAGATACAGTATAAAAACCTCTGCTTCTGCAATGATATCAGTTCAAAAGCAATATACAGTATCTCAGCTGATAATACTGTAAACAAACAATTGAATAAATTACACACATGATGTTGGGTAAATTGGGCCAACCACAGCCATTTCCAGTTTGGCTTAGACTCATTGTGATGTCTGTACGAGGAAGAGTACGAGCAAGGGGCCCAGGAAGAAGGGCAGGCCAGTGAAAGGAGCAGTGAGAGGTGCAGGAGCAGAGAGAGGAGCAGGGCCAGGGAGAAGAGTAGGCCCAAGGAGAGGGCAAGGTAGAGGTGTAAGAATGTGTGGTGGTGGCATTCCAAGGGCTGCAAGAACAGTAGTCAGTGTTGAAATGTGTGCCACTATCATTGCCCATGTAATCAACCCAGGCCTTTCACTACGTAAGAAAGGCTGGTGAGAATACATGTACAGTAAATATCAGATGCAATGTTGATGACACAGTCATTTTGTGTTTTTTTTTTCTCCCCTTTTTACCTGCGCTTTTTGCTGTTGTTTTTTGTTCAGAATGCTCTTGTGTTTCATGGATCGTGAACAGTAAAAAAAAAAAAAAAAAGATTTGCTTTTTACTGGAATGCATTTGAATGTGAACATTACATCTGGACATACAGTTCCCAACCAAGAAATTTAGTGTAAAAATGCTGGATTGCATGTTTTGCATGCAAATACCTGTACAACTGAAACATAAAAGTCTATGCAGTTTTTGTAATGTCAACAGTAGCTAGTATTTTGAAACCTAGTGTACTCTGATTGACTGCATGTATCTTGTGAAGTGAAAACAAGCTTCATTCTTTGACAAAATAACTTCATTTTGAGTCAGGTTTCCAGTGTTTTGGTAAAGTTAGTGTGTGCAGAGAAATGACGAGTTAGTGTATATGTAACAAAATGTGGTGTAACAACATGGAATGTGCTTTTGAGAAGAAAATGATCCGTTTGGTCAATTGTGTTTTGTAGGTGAGAGTCTGTGTTTAGAGTTTTGAAAATGTGTCAAATGAATGGACAAACGCTTGTTAGCGATTGAAAAAAACTGTAATAAATAGCAAGATAGTACAGTATAAAGTGCAAACAGTATTGAACAAAACATTTGCCAATTGTCCTCCTTGAACACAAAGCTTGAGAGTAACTAGTTCTTACTTCAGCCATGTAAGCGAAGGTGAAGTTAACGTTGGGGTTGATCTGGTAAGCCTGGATGATGTCCAAGAAGCGTTGCTCCCATTCAAGCACCACGTTAAACTTGGGGTCGTCCCGAGGGTAGTTGTTCAGAGAAAATGTCACGATCAAGGCTTCGGCTTGAGTAAAGTCCTGACCTGTAAAAGGTAGGGAAGCACACATGAACTGCTGAGAACTCTTGTAACAGCAGCGATAATCTACTATTTCTGAAATCATGGGTGATCTCCGTCTCAAAGTTCTCATATCTGTGTGTTACCTTCATACCCCCCCACAGCCAGGAAGGGGAAGACTGGGCCTCCGTAGTCTGCCATGCAGCTCATCCCCAAAGCAGTGATGTCTTTGAAGGACAAGGGAGAGCTAGATTTGGGAAAACAGCCACAATAATGTTATCAACTAGTTAATGCTACATGAATGTCCAGCACCTCAGCAATAGGTTTGTTGACAGTATTGTTGACAATGACGTTTTTTGATGGAGAGTATTTTTTGACACGTTGTATTTGTGTTTAAAATATTTTTCATTTGCATTACAGAGCTTTATATCATATATGTGCCACAGGTCCACCCTCCTTGTTTTACATACTTCACGCAGTAAATGAAGTGATCCCTCCAGTCCACCTCCTTGGTCACGCCCAGCTGTGTCATGTTGGCCTTAGCGTCCAGGTTCTCCACGCTGTTCTGGAAGTACTGGGGCAGGCTGTTGACGGCACAGTCGGTGAGGCTGGGGTTGCTGGGGTTCAGCGGGGCGAAGCAGACGTCCTTCAGGCTCACGTTGCGCTGGAGGTCCTCCGAGAAGAACTCTATGGCCTGGATCCTCTGCTGGAGCTCCAGGACCTGCTCGATGAGGTCTGATGGACAGATGAACCAAACAGCAAAAAAATATTCATTAAATTCACATTTATCCATAATTTCCCCCTGTACATTGAAGTCTCGTCCTAGACTACATGAAACCTTCAATGCAAATCTCCACTGAAAAAAAAGTCTTGGACTAGACTCAGTGTCTACATAGGACGCTGGCTGCTACAGCGCAAGTAACATTTGACATTGTAAAGTAAAGTGGGATTTATTCATTGTGTTAGGCGACTAGAAGAGAAAAAGTTCCCTTTACTAGGCAGAAATCTTGAGAGGAACTTAGCTCAGTTTTATTAGGAATAGGAGTAACCATCATATTTACTGTTCGTATCTTATCTTATCAATTGCAATTGTAAATCTGTCTTATTCAAGGAGCAGTTATCAGCGGTGGAGGAGAGATAATAGGTTTCTACAGCGGGTACAGTAAGAGGCCCGGTGTAGAAGTGCAAGTGTAGAAACAGGGTTTATCTCTTTCCAAAAAAAAAACAACAACTTGCGATTGTGGTTTTGACTAAGCAAAAATCTGCTTTTTCAGAAATCTGAGAAATCTTTTAACTGCGCTCATCATGGGCTGATGGTTATCGTGAGTTTAAGCGTTTTATCTAAGGCCATGAGAGTGGTAGGCTAATGGCTAATGGCTCGGGGTCTGGGCCAGATAGATTGGCAGATTACCAGAAGAGATTCCAGGGATTCCAGGGTCTGCCACCCTGCCACCCCTGAGTTGTGCCCTGTTGCTAATTCACCCTATAGCCAAGTTATTCTGGAAAAAAATGTCAGGTCATTGAAAAGCAAGGCCCACATGATGTAATGATGATCTCTGTAATCATTGGCACTGACCTTTAGAGAGAATTCCGCTGAAGTTCTGCATTCCAAAGACCAGCGAGTCATAGGTATGACCGGAGCGTTGAGGCGCAGTCAGGATGAGCTGGTTGGTGCGGAAGAAGGGGTCGAAGTGTTTGTCGTGGAAGTCCTTTTCGCGGCGGGCGCGGCTCGTGGGCGACGACCACAGCTGCACGGGGTCAGTGGTCAGCTCGATCTTGTACATCCCGGCGGCGAACACCACCACCAAGACCAGGCACGCCAGGAGCACCTTGAGGGGGTTTTCGGCCATCATCGTGCCCCAGGCCCGGAAGAAGGAGCCCAGGAACTCCTGGACGAGCAAACTGTTCTTGTCTGTGCACGACACGTCCCCGGGCTCGATGATGGGGTGCGCCTCGCTCACTGTGTTGCCGTTTCGATCTTTCTTGTGGGCTCCCTTCTCCGAGTCCTTCCTGCTCTCCTTTGCGTGCTGCCTCCAGCACTTGAAGATCAAGAAGCCCAGGAAGACGGCGGAGAGACAGCTGAAGACGATGAGGCAGACGACCAGCACGCCGTCCAGCTGCCCGATGGTGAAGGGCTTGGCGGGCTCGGGCGGCGCGGGCAAAGCCGGGCAGGACTCCTTGCAGTCCTGGCACGAGCAGGCCTTGCCGCCGGTCGTCGTGTTCTCGTTGCAGCCGAGCGCCCGGCCATCGTACACCACTATGCCCGGCGGCGCCGGCTGGCCCTCGGGCACCAGGTTGAACTCGACTTTGAGCGGCGCCAGCCCGTTGCTGGAGTCCCCCTGGAAGTCGTACCAGCGTTGCGCCGTGCAGAGGGCCGAACCGTAGCGGCCGCACATGGTAGCGATGGCGTAGCCGCCGGTGGCCGGGATGCGCACGTTCTTGCAAGACTGGAAGGCGGCCTCGGCGAACGTGTTGGATATGTACGACTGGTAGCCCAGCACCACCTCCCGCGTCTCGTTCACCGCCGAGCCGTTGACGCCGGGGGCAGGCGTCGTGGTGACCGTCATGTTCATCGTCTCCGTGACGTTGACCACCTGGCTCTGGTCGGGGCTGCAGGTGTTGATGCAGTGGATGTGGGCGAAGTTGTCCGCACAGGACGGGCAGCGGTTCAGCACCGCCTTGGACAGCTGTAAGCTCTTCCGTAACGACTCGAGCTGGTTCATGGAGCAGCAGGCGGTGGTCTTCCCCACACCTTTGTCCAGCATGGGGCACACCTGTTTCAGTTTCGCGTAGTGGGCGCCCGTCAGTTTGCGGGCCGGGCTGTAGTCCGTGCAGGGGATGATGGGGTCAATCAGCGGGGACTCCACGGACGGGTTTCTCCCGCACTCCTCGTAGAAGACGCAGAAGCCAGGTGCATGTTGGGCCTCAGTAGTGACCTGGGGAGGCAACGACACACCAGAGGAAAGGAAGGTTTTAGATGAGATCTCTCCTGTGTGAACCCTACAGTAAAAGGTCGCCCATTTTCTCATACTCAACTCCATGTAAGATCTCTTAGATTTCTTGTCAATCTGTTATGTTCAAGATAGCCTATAGAAAAGGCATTTTCTTAAAGGAATTTGCCTATGGAACTACAGCACTGACAGTGTGTTGAAAACTTGAACTACAGTAGGTATAACCGATTGTTTTCGGGCGGGGGACGGGTGGTTCACTGACAGTTCTTGATGACCTTGAGAAAACAGATATCTACTGTATGTGAAAAACTGCTGGAATTCCTCTTTAAGATGTTCCGGAGACACTCTACTATAGTGAGTCAGAACTGTGAGTCCCATCATGGAAGAGACTCATAAGCAACGATGGCAGGAAAAAAACCTTTGAACAGGGATAAACCTTTATCAACAAGGTTGAAATATCCAGCTACACAGTCATGCTACTAAAGAGCTTTTGGCTTGGAATTTTGTGGCATCCCCGGTTATGTTATGCACTAATATGAAGTCACAGAACCCCATAGAAGTTGGTGGTGGTGGTTAGTGAGGTTCCCTCGATAAAGCGCTATGTAAATGGTACTTGTTGTAGGCCTAGTAAACAAAAATCACAAGTTCCATTACACCGGCATGCACTATACATTTCTTACAGATATTTACCACCCTAATAGGCCTGTACTGTTGCAACACCATAGGATATTATGGTCATGCCAACAAAGCCTCTTTCACATTTCAATTTGAATTTAGCTATGGTATGGTTATGTCAGCTTTATGGCCGAGTGTCCAGGCAAAGTGTTTTATTATGAACACTGCTTTAGTCTTACAGCCTAGGTATGGTCATGCCTATAGCACGTTTGATGCCATGGTCTGAGCACCAGAGTTTCAGCATTGTACAGTAGAAGACATCTTGTATCATATTTCTTGTATGGGCTGGGTTTGTCGTACTGTCTGTACTGGCTTACTGTATATTCAGTCTGGATGATATGAGCCTAAACCAAATTCCAGGTGATTTTTCATCATAAAGGTGATGATCCATTGCGATAAAGTATTGAGTTGACTTGTCTTATTTGTACACCTGGATGCTATTGAGCATGAGAGACCGCACAATATACAGTAGACATCTTTACATCATTGATTTTCCTACTGCTTTTATATTGCTCCTTATAATGTTATCGGCGTCGAAGCACCAGTCCTGAAACAAATCCTTGGAATATCGTTTGTTCTAATGATTAAGTCTTTTTATCATCGTTTTCACTGCCTAATAGTGATGCGCGGGTGGGCTTTTTTTAAAACCCGCCCCAACCCGACTTTTCAGGAGATCCAAACCGCCCCGCCCAATCCGCAAAAATATGTTCGAATTGTGACCCAAATCCGACCCGACCCGCGAAAAGGAAAAAACGCATTTAACGTCTTTCCTAGCCTAATTAGCCCACATGAGGACAACAGCGGGTTACAATGATCGGTCATTTTGACAATCTGCGCTCCTCCACACCATTCATAATCTGCAGCCTAGACATAGCTAGTGTTAAATCTCATCTTCATAACAAGTTTCCATTCATATTTCCCCTTGCAACTTCATAGGCTAGCCTACTTTTGCGTTTAACACTGCCAAGCATTTAACAAGCACAGCTGTTTATTCGTGTAGCCTATGACAGAAGCGAGGTGTTCTCGCATTGTGCACAACCTTCGATATCCCAGATCATTAGGCTCAATGTCCATAAAGTAGCGAATGCGCGATTGACTTTTTCAGTCAGTCACGCATGGCGCAATTGGGTGCTGAATTTAGGAGAAATTATGTTTTGCGCTCGACCACACCTCCTGTATTGCAGGCGCATCGCCACCTAATATGTCGGAAGTTAACAAGTGAGAAATGTGCATTTTTACTTTTTTGACCCGACCCACCCGCAATATTTAGAAAAAACTATTAGGCCTACCCAAATCCGCCCGACCCGCGGGTAAACCCGCGGATATCCGCGGGTAATGGGCTGAACCGCGCATCACTACTGCCTAACCTTGCACTTTGCCATCCAAGCATAAATAAGGATTAGCTCTTCTGCGGAACTATATACAAGCAGGGTTGATAAGCTGTTCTGCCGAGAGTCGTTAAATTGAAGATAACAGCTGTGTCAACTTCCAGCCCTCATTTAGCTGGCTTCTGTCTAAATCATTTTTAAAGGTTATGATAAGAAGTGTCAAACTAAATTAAAATCTCGAAATAGATTGTCAGAGTACTGGCTGTTTGGCTATTAATTTCCTACAGATATTAAACAATGACAGTTATTATTATTGGCAGTTACTTAATGATAATAAGCAGTCTGTGGAAAACGCAGTTGTCACATGTTGCAAGCTGTTTTTCACCACTCTGGAATTTTGCTCTCAGCTATTCAGTTACTGAACTAGAGCCAACTGTGGGGTAGACACAATCGATCGACTTGCCCTTTGTGCCAAGGAAAACTACCCTGTGTGAGACAGCACTTAAACACACACACACACACACACACACACACACACACTGTTTAGAGTATGTCTCTTGATGCTAGACATAGTTTATGCATTGTTTACAAAAAAAACATTCCCCTTCATAATTATTAAATGCATTATTGTTTTAATATTATCCTGTGCTGTTAAATTGTCCATTTCACTGGAAACTCCTAGAAAGCAGAGCACAAGCTGAGGAGCGAGTCATTATTTTGCACAACACTGTTATACTCACAGAGGGCAGCCTGGGAGTACTATAAAAGCAGCTTCCAGATGTATTTCTCCATTAAAGCAGACAACACAAAAAAGAACCAATTGATAATAATAATAAAAAATCAGCTCCTTACCAGAAAAGCGACACATGTAAACAAAGCCAATGTGAGAGTCCAGCTCTTCATGTCAGCCATCCTGGTGTGTTTCCTGTTTTCTTTTAAATAATAATAACAAAACAATAATAGGCCAGCCAAGCTGGACACAGTCGGAGTGTTACAGCCGGCGGAGACAAAACTAGGGTCGCACGAGGGGGTTAGGGAGCCCAGCGCAGGCGAGAGATGTCCCCTTCTGCCACCTGTTCTAAAAGAGTGCAGGAAGTGTGGAAGAGGAGCCTTTAGACACCGAGACACCTGTACACTCCCAGTCGAGCGTCACCTGCGCTGGAGAGCTATCAGATGGATGACGAGGATCATTCATGTCTGGCCTGATGCACGGTCCACCAATGAGAGACACTCTGTGTGTCTCAATCATTAACCTGCTGGCTGGAACATGACGGAATGTTGGGACCGGTTGATAGACGGTTGTCAAGGGAAACTGAGACTCCAGCCTCCAGTAAGGAGGAATCCAAATGTTGTGATGGGTATCATGGTAGTGGTGGTGGTATTGTGCAGAAATCATTTGTCATCCTCATAGTTCCACAGTCACCCCTCTAGCTTCATTATGGTCATGTTTTTTTGGCTAAGAGTTTTGTCCAAAGTGACATACAATCATAACAATTAATATTATTATTGATATTAATATTAGAAATAGTAATTATCTGTCATAAAAACAGATAATAGTGACTAATTTATTTTAACAGAATAATAATTACATTTACCATAAAGAACTGTGACTCTAATAAGAAGCAAGAGTATGAGTAAAATATGAGGTTAACAAATTAAAAAAATAAAAGACTAAAAAACAATGGCTCATGCCCTCGTGAAAACCATAGTGTTGAAACTTGTTGGCCTGTAGCCATTTTTTGATTAAAGGCTTTTTACTAAATAGGAGTTCCTCAATTTTTCTGTTTTTCATAAAGGTAGGCCCTTTTTTGAAGAGCACCCTGAACAAAATATTTTGACCCAGAGAAGCGTTGAACGGATTTGTTGCGGTTTGATATGGAAGACGTGAATTAAAAGCACAAAACCTGTTCCATTGACAGCGCTCATTATATTTGCAGCGGCCATTATATATTTTTAACAGACCTCCGAATGTTGTAATTTTACACATTTTAACGCTGTAATGTAAAACAAATCCCCGGAACGCCCCCCTAATATTATTTTTTCACCAAAAAATTGTCATCGTTGAAGGCCTAACCGCTGAACGCACGGTCCGCCACTGTGGGAAGGCCCACTCATGTGAGTAGAACTTTCTGCAGCACTCTGAAGAGCCGTATAATAATGCTGGTGAACACTTATCATCACCAAGAGATTATGATGAACTGTTCATTAAGTATACATACAATTGCATTACTTATCACAAGGCAGATTTGTTTTCTCAGATGATCTCAGAGTACAATTTAGATGTATTTTTGAATGATTTTATAACTACCCATTTGTTTGTATTTCACTGGATCAGACTGGTTGTGGGAACAATGTGTCAAAAGTCAAAGTCAAAGTCAAGTCAAAAGTCAAGTATTGGTTGAGATGAAATCATAGAGTGAAAGTCTGATGAGGGCTATCAGGAATGAATCAAGGACGCTTACTTTCACCCTGAACATTGGACCGTAACCTTGAAGAACCATGTTGATCTGTTTGCTATAGGTCATAGTATGCTAGACTCTCTGCTATGGATTCTAATTATTTCTTGTTTCATATTATACAGTAAGCAATGACTTTAATTATTGAGGGTAATATAAGTAAAGTACATAGCCTACATGAGAAATTAAAGAAATAGAAATAGAAATAATCCATCTAAATAATCCATTAGTCCATAACTAATAAGGTTTGCATTAAGCGTCATTATACATTTATCAAGGCTTTATTTGATAATTTCTAAATCTTACTGAAAATGTGATTTATTCTTGGTAGCAACTAGTTGGTTTTGATCTAAGGTGACCTGATTGTGTCCTATTTTTGGTTTGTGAGAAGAAGGACACAAGAGGACACAAGAGAAAACACTGACTCTTTTTTGCATTCACTTGTGAACGACGATGCAAATTTGCTGTAAACACGTTTGAGGCTCTAGAAGAACAAAATCCGATTTTTAGGTCTCAAAAAGAGGACGTCTGGTCACCCTATGACTATGGATATGGTATGAATATGGTATGAATTAAAATACAAACTGTATAGCCTACTTATACATTGTCTAAATGTGATATTCAGACAGTGTATTAGTGTATGCTTATGGGATTTGGCCAAGTAGATGGGTCTTCAGTGATGGGTCAGGTCTTAAGATGAGTTGTTTACTAGCCTGATGCCCTGATGTGAAGCCGATGTGAGAAGTCATACATGTGGGCAAGAGTGAGAGAGAAGCTGGAGAAGGATATCCCCGCAACTGTGATCCGATCGTAGGCCAAGCCTGTGGACCACTTCTGGACAGAGGATCTATGTCTTTTATCTTGAATCCGATTTCATTTGATTGTTCCATCAATGAAACAGGTCCTCGAATTGGTTAATGGAATGCTTATGAGAATCTCTGCTTAATGTTCAGATATGAAAAGAAAGAGATTCTGTTGAGGATGGGCATCCTATTCCAAAACCAGAGTGTATTCTGTAGTCTGTGTACACTTAAGGCTTTTAAAAGCAAAACGATAAAATAAATAAAATAGAATGACATGATAAGTAATTACTAATTATCATCAAAACTGTATTCACCAAGCACATTTTCAATAGCAGCCCTGAGTGCTGGACTTGGAGGAAATGGTCTGTCCTGTTTCCTTATCTGGTGCTCTGTGTCTGCTGGCTGTGGTCCAATCCATTGCTATCAAGGACTCATCTTTCTCAAGGCTGCTCTTAACTGATTCTGAGTGGAGAGCAAAGGCAGTGAGATATCTTCTATCATCAGCTCGCAGGTCTTATCAGGGGCTTATAGTATATGCAATAACACATACGATACAGATCATGATATTCAGTAGGTGCTGAGTTCTGAGTGACATTCTCAATCATTCTCTCTTGATTTTTTTAGTATTAGTGTGGTGGTGCTGTTGTGGCGTTGTCATCGCACAGAGACTCTTTGAGCATCAGCTTAAAATTTTAAATGTATCAATCTCATTCTATGACAAGTTTTGCCTTTTTACAGTTGTGTTGACAACTTTTATCAACTCTGCCTGACTTTAAAATGCTATTCACGACCAGGATGTGTTAAAACCTTTTAAAGATAACTTTTCAACTATCTTTGTGGTTATAAAGTAGAAATGTAAACAAAATGACAAAAGTGACTGCTTCATGAACTCCATTTGGTTATGGAGTTCTCACCTAACTGTCACATAATTTTGACCATCAACTCTCAGTAACAAATAGAAAGTAGAAAGTAGAAATAAAAAACACCTGTGAGGTTGTAAACACATGCAGTACCTCTGTAGATAACCTGTAAGATGCATATATTGTCACAACTCACACGTGTGTGGCGTAAAATCGACTTGAAATAATTTGTAAACTTCTAAGGATCTTGTTGGGTGTGCTTTTTATACACGACTTTGTTGCATGATCTGTCTAACATATGGAAAATTACTGTAAAAAAATATTTAAGTAAAGTCTCTCAAAATTAGATATACTGTAACAACTGTTGTAACAAATGTATTTCAGTTGCTCTGTCAGTGATTAGAACTTCTTTTCATATCTAATCAGTGATTCCATCTCACTCGACAATGATGGCTCCAACGTCACCTCTTCCACTCACGTCCGCAAACTTTGGAATCATCTTCTACCCCTCTCTCCCTCTTACCAACCATGTCAACCTCTTCATCCAAACTGCCCTCTTTCACCTCTGTAACAGTGCATGCATGCCTCTGCCCCTCTCTGTCCTTCACCACAGCTGAAACACTCCACGCCCTCATCACCTAGAGACTGGACTTCTAGAACAGCATACAACAGCATTCTCCATGGACTACCTAACATTACCAATACACTTCAATACGTCCAGAACTCAGCTGCTCGGCCACCAAATCACCCTTGAGCCTGTCATCTACACTACAACCTCCACTGACTCCCAGCCAAACACTGGGTCAATTTCTAAATACTTCTCCTCATACACAGAGCTCTCATATACAGTAATCTTGCCCCACCTCTCTGACTCCCCATCTTGCACATCCCCACACACCGCCTCAGATCCGTTGACGCAAACACACCACATCACCAGGACCAAGCTCTGTAATGCCTGTGTCTTTAAGTGTCTTGAAAAGTGCTATACAAATTAAATGTATTATTATTATTACTACTATTATTATTACTTCTGTTGACAGCTCTCAGCTCAAGGACGAACATATTAATACTGATAAAAAGAATATCTGAATGTTGATGTGTTCCAGAAAACTTGATGAACTCATTTCCCTCGAACAAAGTGGCGGTGATACTTTGAGATACTCTCTGTAGGATCATCTCTCAATCCAGATCAAACCAGTTATTGGGCTAACTGAGATAAAAAAGGAAAAAAAAAACATGCCAATCTCAAAGGGTATGTGGGGCTATTTTAATTCCAAAGGCTCAGGGAACAGGATGCCTGGAATCCTGGATCCATGAAATAACTGACCTTCAGTGAATGAAAAAATAAATAAATAAATAAAAACTGCCTTTATGGGAATTATTTTAATTTCTGAATTTATTTAATTTAAGGAAGAACATTTCTTTATTCATTCATGAAGAAAATTGGTGTCCTCAAAGGTTGGATTTTTCCTCATTTTGTAAATGAATTATCAAAAGATTATTTTGTATTCCTCTTTTTAGGCAACTTTAGCATGGGTGTATTATTATCTTGCGAACAAACAAACCCCGATGAAAACATCTCCTCCATGGCAGATGTAAAAAAGACTCTCAATTTTTTGGATCCAAGTTCTATCTTTATCTTTGACTTTATCTGGTTTATCTCTTTTCTCTATTACTGTAACGGTGACTGGGTGTCCTTGGCGATAGCGTGGAGTCCAGTGGTTAATGTGTTTATTGGGACTGTAGACTGTACAGTATCTCAGAACCTCTTTTCTGATCTCTTAGTGCTGTCTGACTCATCCATCAGTCACATCATTTCTGTGTGCTGCACATCTACAGTAAGGTGACCATCTGTCCAAGACCAAAACCGGGGATATAATCCAAAAAATGTGGAAAAAGAGCCTACTTTTTTAGTTTGACTATCAATCTGATTGAAATACATACAAGTTTTCTCTTCAAAAAATGGGGACATAGGTAGTTTTTCTGTATTTTCCCAGGGACAGGCAACAAAAATCGGGGACTGTCCCCTGAAACCGGGGACGTCTGGTCACCTTAATCTACAGCGCCCTCCAAAAGAATTGGAACACATGCTAAAGTTGACAATATAAAATCATCTTTTGGATATTGATCTTAATACCAAGAGATTGGCATGGTTTTATTGCAGTTAGCCTATTAGCTGGTTTGAATTGTATTGAGCTCAATGAGAATGAAACCAGCTAATAGACTAACTGAAATAAAACCATGCCAATCTCTTGGTATGGTGAAGGGTATAGTGTTGATGTGGGGTTATTTTAATTCCAAAGGCCAAGGGGACTTTATCAGGGTGCATAGTGTCCTGGATAGGCTACATGAAATAACTGGCATTTAAAAAATAAAACAAATACTGTAAAAATCTGCTAGCCTCTATGGGAATTTTAACACATAGGTTAACATAGGCGTTCCAATACTTATGACCCCTAGCCTGGCTAGCGCCTACCACTTCTCAAATGAGATGTGGTCTGGCAACCAGACATTAATTTTCTCGTATTTGAAAAAATGCCCAGATCCGTTCATTGGGCGCCACGGATGTCTATCAAATGCGTCTGTGCATACTCATCATGGTCTTGCTTTCTCCCCTGTTCTGTGATTGGTCGCCAACATCAGGCAAAAATGTGGGCGTTAGTTTCCGGACTGCCTTAGCTGCGTGATTGAAATCACCACGCAAGGCAGTAGTGATGCGCGGTTCAGCCCATTACCCGCGGATATCCGCGGGTTTACCCGCGGGTCGGGCGGATTTGGGTAGGCCTAATAGTTTTTTCTAAATATTGCGGGTGGGTCGGGTCAAAAAAGTAAAAATGCACATTTCTCACTTGTTAACTTCCGACATATTAGGTGGCGATGCGCCTGCAATACAGGAGGTGTGGTCGAGCGCAAAACATAATTTCTCCTAAATTCAGCACCCAATTGCGCCATGCGTGACTGACTGAAAAAGTCAATCGCGCATTCGCTACTTTATGGACATTGAGCCTAATGATCTGGGATATCGAAGGTTGTGCACAATGCGAGAACACCTCGCTTCTGTCATAGGCTACACGAATAAACAGCTGTGCTTGTTAAATGCTTGGCAGTGTTAAACGCAAAAGTAGGCTAGCCTATGAAGTTGCAAGGGGAAATATGAATGGAAACTTGTTATGAAGATGAGATTTAACACTAGCTATGTCTAGGCTGCAGATTATGAATGGTGTGGAGGAGCGCAGATTGTCAAAATGACCGATCATTGTAACCCGCTGTTGTCCTCATGTGGGCTAATTAGGCTAGGAAAGACGTTAAATGCGTTTTTTCCTTTTCGCGGGTCGGGTCGGATTTGGGTCACAATTCGAACATATTTTTGCGGATTGGGCGGGGCGGTTTGGATCTCCTGAAAAGTCGGGTTGGGGCGGGTTTTAAAAAAAGCCCACCCGCGCATCACTACAAGGCAGGATGGGAACACCCATATGACCCCTGTATTTTAAGGAACACATTTATTTATTTACAATGCATTATTCATTCACAAAGAAAATTGATATCCTTAAAGGTTGAATATTTACTCATTTTTTCATTTAAGGCAATAAGGATTGACAAGTCTTTACTCCAAGGCAAGTTTAAGACCTGGTTGTATCAACACGCCCTCTTGCCAGGCTCCTTTGGCTATTCACGGTCTATGAGTTTCCCATGACTACCATCGAGGTCATTGAGAGGAGGACCAACAAGTACTTACGGGGGTGGCTGGGCATTCCCCCAAGCTTCTCTCAGATATCACAGTGATTAATCTAGAATTCAGTGTATGTGGAATAATTTAAGCACTGTAAAAGCTTGATTAATGGCCAAGACTTTTGTTTGTTTCAATCGCCAAACTCAACCTGCATATATTTGGGCCAGCCTGGCCTTAAGCTCCTTTCGCACACAAAACTTTTGGTCAGCAAAAATGGGAAATGCTATACAATTGTAGCCTGATAAACCAGCCTAAATGGATTGGATGTCTAATTTAGTCTGGCCCCGATGAATGGATACAACGGAACATTGTTGATGAGCACAAGCCGTTGTCTTTCAAACCGTGTCTGTGCCTATAGGCCAACGCTCCCTCAAAACCCCGCCCCAGAGCCCTCTGCCCCGCCCGCGTTGATTCAAAACACATCTCTGCGTTGTGATTGGTTTAGTTGCCATCTGCCAGATTCAGGGCAGTGTTTTCAAAATGTTCAATGGTCCGAGGCCAGACCCAAATGCAGGCAAAACATTTTGCCGTCCAGCAGTTGGCGCTGGTTTTCCAGGCTAATACAATTGATTATGTTTCATTATTGGTAATGGCTTTATACTGTAACTGTGTTAGTACACTTGACTGCACATGGTGTGAGGATGCTCTTATCAGAACTTAAGGTATTTTAACATATTATATACAAGGTAACATCCAAAGTGGGGGAGGATTCTGTGTTCCTTCTTATCAAAACTTTGGTTTTGGCCTCATTTTAAATTAGATTAAGGTTGGTTGGTAAAGGTAAAGATTTTCTGGTATCTCATGAAAGCTGTCCTGAAGTGATTTCATCACTGTCAAATGGGATCATGTAGGCTAATTATCATCTAAATGAATCCTGAATACTAGTTATCAACAGCAGGTGGAATGGAATACCATTATTAAATACGGAAAAGTGACTTTAGCCAAATGAAGAGCCTTGTGAGACACAAGAAGCCACATGTGGCGCTTGAATCAATGTGTACACTAAACTAGACCAAGTGTTCTGCTCACATCACACTAACTGTGCAACATAGTCACTAATGTCCCACACATGCAGAAAGGCTTGATTTTCCAATATACATTTTGAACAATTTTTTTTAGCATTGCTTTTTCTTTTTCAGTTTTTTTTTTTTTTTACAATTTCAACCCATTATGCTCCCTGACCAACCCATTATGCTCCCTGGGCTCGTTACATAAAACCAACTTGCAAAGCTTGTTTTTTTTTCCCCAACCAAACTTGACTGCAGTATTTGCTTCATCAGCGGTCAACAGGATCATCCATCATAACCCACAGTGTAATATCACGATTAGCAAGAATTACACCAAGCAGTCAAAGAGTCCTTGATATCTGGTTTGGTTGGGTCAACCTGCTCCGTTCCTCTTATCAGTTTTATATGATTCTATTGCTGGCTCATTCAGACAACCTCTTGCACACATACACACACGCGCGCGTGCGTGCGCGCACACACACACACACACACGCACACAGAGCCTTGGTAGCACAAATGTCAAGACACACCCAGCTGTGTCAGACGGCGGCTGCCAAAGGGAAGTACCAGGGCTGCGTATCATGCTGCTATCAGTTGATGCTCACTTACCACCTTTACCACCCTAATCTCCCGTGCCACCATCATGCATGATGAGGCATGATGTTGTTGTTTATTTCCTTCTTGGCACAATTGGCTCCCTTGCAGCTGCATCATGTAGGCAGTCGATTACTGAGTGACTTAACAAGAGAATGGATAGAGAGAATGAATAACAGTGTGGCAGCGCCATCACAAACTTGCAAAAATATTAATCTTCTTGGGTATTTCCCGTTTTGTTGCTTTAATAAATACTAGTGCGGTGCCTGTGCAAACAATGTTTTCCAAGAAACTTCCAATGACTACCCAATGACGCTGATGCAGGTAGATCATGTTAGATTGGTGATTATGTAGAATCAAGCTTGTGCAGTTAGTAGAGCTTTTTTCTCTCTTTGAAAAGTAAAAAAGACACCTTACATAGGCCATTACAAAGTATTAGACACATTACATAGGCCTACCCGTGCATGTTTGCTGTTGTTGGGAAATAATAGCCTAAAGCTAACCGCATGACATGGCCATGCCAGTTATGAACTCGGAAGTGATGTTTGAATGAATGTTATGCCCTTAGCGAATGTCCAGATAGAGTCAAGAGTGGCTGTTTTAAATGCAATTTTTAACAGAATGCTACCGATCTGGCATATTGTTGCAAGATCAGCAATCTGATCAGGCAACAGAAGCGCAACCGCGGTTGTTGATGAGTAGGCCTAGCCTATGCAACGTTACGTGACTTTAACAGGCTGCTTACCAACATGGGTGCATGTGTGTCAGACTCAGCATGTTTATCCAACATGAACAATCTTGAAACGGTCCGTTGTTTACGTGAGACATCGTAATTTCCATGAATGGCAACACGTGAGTTTGTCAGCAAAATGGGCTTTTTTGTTTCTATGCTGGAGCAAGTGAGAGTGAGGGGGAGTGGCTAGTGCGGAGAGCGGTAGAGTTGTGGGATTTAATGATATCTTTGTCATTTCTTGTCCAAAAGCGACCAAACTTCGCACTGCACTTACGCATGTCATTAGCAATACCTGTGTCAAATTTTAGGTCAGTCGGATGAGCGGTTAGTAACACACACACAGACAGACAGACAGACAGACAGACAGACAGACAGAGTGACACACAGACAGACGTTCCTTGCATTAATGGATAGATAGATATATTTTAAAGTTTTGAATATACCCCTCCATAATAATTAAGTCCCTTTTAATTGCTTCGCAGGAAATTAATCCTTCATTGACCAAAACGTCTTCAAAGCCTGCTTTGATAGCCTAGTATTCTCGATGTCAGGTTCCTGCGTCACAGCCCTCCACCATATTGAAATGGGGGAAAGAGAAGCGTCTCCGCCATAGGAACCCATTCAATTTTGCGTCAAAAGGTATTAGTCAAACTTTTAATTAACATGTCATTTTTATACTTGAGTCATTATCTGGAGACAATGGCCTGATATATACTGTATTCAAATCGAATTTGGTCGGGTTCTCTACCATTGGGGCAGCCGTGGCCTACTGGTTAGGGCTTCGGGCTTGTAACCTGAGGGTTACCGGTTCGATCCCTGACCAGTCCACGACTGAAGTGCCCTTGAGCAAGGCACCTAACCCCTCACTGCTCCCCAAGCGCCGCTGGTTGGGCAGGCAGATCACTGCTCTGGGTTGTGTGATTCACCTCACTGTGTGTTCACTAATTCGGTTAAATTGGGCTAAATGCAGAGAACTGTATTTCCCTCACGGGATCAAAAAAGTATATATTCTATTCTATTATGGGGGAAAACAAAGCATCTCCGCCATGTGGCGCCATAGGAACCCATTCATTTTTTAGTGAAGACCCTGACCGATCTTCAGGTACCTTGGACCGGCATCTCGTATAATCCAACCCGACCAAATACGATTTGTGTATATATCAGGCCTTAGTCTCAGACAATGACTCAAGTATAAAAATGACATTTTAATTAAAAGTTTGACTTATACCTTTTGACGCGAAATTGAATGGGTTCCTATGGCGGAGACGCTTTTCTTTCCCCCATTTCAATATGGCGGAGGGCTGTGACGTAGGAACCTGACATCGAGAATCAGCTGCCGTTTTCCATAATGTATTTCTAATGAAGTCTGGTTTGTTTGTCCGAGTTTTGCATGGTAACAATGGGAGGCGTGGGCTTAGCGACAGGTCAATTAAGTTAAATTTCATGCCAAATGCACATTTGCGTATTATATTTTGTTTTAGTTAAATGATATATGAAATCAGTCCTCTGCAGTATGCTCCATTTCATCATGATACTTTGTGATTATTCATAACTTGTTATAAATGTGAGCTATTTGTATTTGTGTTTGTAATTCCTCTTTGTCAACTGTTAACTCATCAAACATGTGTACGTAAAATGCTTGTTAAAACCTGGTTTATGTTTACAAGGTTTTGCTTATAATCACACATCACTAACCTTCTCTTCATTATAATGCCTATATGAGCATTTGAAAGCGTTGTAAAAAAAGTTGTTTATTCTTTCCCTATCGCCTTTGGGCTCGGCTAGCTGAGTGGAAGAGTCGTAATAGCCTGATGTTGTCTTGTGAGAGCTATAGTGTCCGACCGAGTCAGGCGGGGTGTGGGACTGTGGACCTGGGTTGGCTCAGTTTCAGGAAAGGTTATTGGCCTGGAGGTCATTGCATTGCCCCTCTAAAAGCTAAGGATCTTGTGAGGTAGGGTGCTGTGCAGCAGAGGCAAGACAATTCCACTGTCTTCAGTGACAGCGAGAATGTTGCCTCATCACAGATTTGAAAAGAGTATGAAATGAACGGAACAACACATACTTTTCCAACTTCCAATGGTTAAGCAGAACGATAGCACAGTGGCATTGCTGACTTGAATATATGTTTCAGAACATATGAAAGAGAATGTGTGATGAAGCTGGTTGCAGAGGTTTATGGTGCTCTGAAGCTTGTACATCTCACACTCAGTTTGTCCTCTATAGGCACCTGTAGACATGAGGACCTGTGAATAGGATACAGGACTGATTAGAATCAGAGGGGCCCCTTCAGTAAACACCCATCAGCCGAGATAACAACGGTACCAGCTCCTCAGTCTCCCTGACAGGGTGATCTGATACACAGGGTCAGGGTGTGTGTGTGTGTGTGTGTGTATGTGTGTGTGTGTGTGTGTGTGTGTGTGTGAGCATGCACGTGTGTGTGTGTTATCTAGAAAAATGTCCGTTGCCACAGTAAAAATAGTAAATGCAGAGAAAGATTATGGATATCACTCCTCACTTCCACTCAAAGGTTTATGGTCTGCTAATGGTTTCATCACAGAATGGTGGTTCAGTCTTTCGTATGTGAACTGTCTTGTTATACAACTACTGTACAACTAGTAATGGTTAATGTCATTGAACTGATCAAAATGAACCAGCCGAACTTAATGAAACAAGCAAGAACATCTTTCCTGTACATTCATTGTGTTACTTTTCTAAGGGCTATTTCCAGAGTGGACACCGGTTGAGTTGAAAGTCAAACATCAGGGCGGTTATGTCTCCACGGCGAAACTTTAGTCATAGTGCCCAGTCTCGGGATCAGTGACCCCCACAGCATGGCAGTCGACCAACTTCTGCAAGCATTTAGCATTTAGCCGCATCCCTGGCTAATCCCTCTTAATGAAAACAAACCAGTGTCGCAATGAGGTAGCCTACTACACCAATCAATTTCACAACAAGTGAAAGAAAGAGAGAGAGAGAGCAAGAGAGAGGGAGAGAGAATAGAAAAAGAGAAGAGCAGACAACAGTACACTCAAATGTGTTGTCCCTATGGACACAGATGTGTCGAAAAGCAATGCAAGTTGTGTTGTTTTCAACGAGATGTGTGTTATTTTCCGACACATATTGTGCAAACAAATAAAAAAGGTGACACTACAAACTGCTGTCCCTTTCTGGACACAGAATGTGTTAAAAACAACACAAGCTGTGTTGATTTCAACACATTCGTTTTAAGAGTGTAGAAGACAATTAAAGGAAGGAAATCAAAAGACGGCTGGGGTATTGAATGGGTTTCTTAGTGTTCTATCAGTGAGTCAAAGCTTTTTCAGTTGACATTTACTTGTCCACATGACTAACTGTGGTTAATGGTTAATATTAAAACAATGAGGAGATCTATACGGCAGCCAGGCACAGCTTCAGTGTGTGTGTGTGTGTGCATATGTGTTGGTTTGAACATGTGTGTGACGATCCAAAAGCCGTTCAGATATCGATTATGCATCATGTACAGCACTGGGGATGTGAAACATTAACCAAGGTGTGTTGAAAAAAAGATAGCAGCTTGCAGATAGACAACACTTTTCCTTCCTCTCTCTGTCTCACGCTGCTGCCCTCTCTGCTTTGCTCGAACGGCCATGCTTGTTCTGAAAAAAAAAAAAAAAATCTTCAAGCAAAAATAGCAAACAAACAGAAAAGGTTCAGAGTAAAATTCATAGATTATGCAATTGTCAAGCTTATTATTATTATTATTTACACTGTATATAAAAACATTGACCACCAAATGC
This sequence comes from Sardina pilchardus, assembly GCF_963854185.1. Lineage (NCBI taxonomy): Eukaryota > Metazoa > Chordata > Actinopteri > Clupeiformes > Clupeidae > Sardina > Sardina pilchardus. The sequence continues at coordinate 11,756,229 of NC_085001.1, read as the reverse complement.
ATGCAAGAAACTCATTCTCTCTGCCTCTGTCTCTCTCTCTCTTTTTGAATATATTCAATTCAAAAAGCTTTATTTGCATGGCAACTAAAAGTTTTGCCAAAGCATACAGTATCTAGAACTCATCAGAACATAAAATAACATAGTCAAGCAATGTGTGGTTATAAAAGAAACACACACACACACACACACACGCACACACGCACACACGCACACACACGCACACACACACACACACACACACACACACACACACACACACACACACACACACACACACACACACACACATACAGTATATGTATATACTGTATACTGTATACTGTATACAGACACATAAGAATTTTTTTTCTCACATACTGTAAAACAAAAGACAAGACAAAAGACAAAAAAGAGAGATAGTGTAACACACTGGGAGAAGATTTCCATTCACCCCCTCCCCCTCCCCCTCTCTCTTTCTTTGTCTTTTTGTGTCTGACTTGTGTCTGTCATAGAAATCACACAGGTTTGTCAAGTGTCCAGTCCAGACACACAGTACTTATATTTTCCCCACATACGCCCCAGACCTCTGAGTGTTCATTCTGAACTTTCTCTAATGACATACAGTAGGAACACACTTCCCACTTACTGCTTTAACGCCACACCACTCACACAATTTCAAAGACTGAATCATCCAACACAGACACACTGACTCCACAAACAACAGTGAGAAACAGTCCAGATGTCCCTGAGTTCATTATGAGATGGCCTAAATGAGATCTGCTTGTCCTTTGGTTTACATCCTCATCACGCCATACCACACACATTTGCTCCATATGCATGTGTGTGTGTGTGTGTGTGTGTGTGTGTATGTGTTGTTTCTTATCACATCACTAGGATCCCAGCTATCAGGTATGCACTGTAAGGCCACTGATAACTCTGGTGAAGATGATAGCTGAGGACACAGTCACAGCGTGATTATGAAAAGCCTTTCATAACTCAGCTAAATTTGTGCTTGACAGAATTCATCACACATAAAAGACTTTAATAACTAGGATAACCACAAGGTGGCATTCTCCACCATGTCCGCCATTTTTACCCTGCATAAACCAGCGCAGCAATAACTGTCAGAACCAATAAGCAATGATAGAAAATAGCCTCATATTGTCTACACTACAGTATCATAAAAGTGGTTTAGTTCACATAAAAGTGTGCAGACTTTTGAAGTATTCATTGACTGTTATTTTCACCATGTGCACATCACTCTCTCTCTCTCTCTCTCTCTCTCTCTCTCTCTCTCTCTGTTTTTCAGTTTGTCAACTGTCCAGAAGATACACAATACTTGTATTTTCCACACATACAGTATACGCCCCAGGCTGTTATTTTCACCATGTGCACATGACCTCTTGAAGCCAACTTTTAGGATTGGGTTTTATTCCGCCCTGGTGGTCCCACGCCGTAGAATAGAGGTCTCTTCTTTCCGATAGACGTCAGCAGGTAGGCAGGTGGCAGAGCGGGTCGAAGGTTGGGGGGGTTAGGTGGGTGAAATCTGGATTATAGTGTGCTTTTCACTGATGTCATCCAGCTGGGTGAGTAGGCAGGCCCACGGCGGAAGGAACCCCCGCGACCTCGCACATGCTCAGAGCGTACTGTACAGCGTGTCACAGTGAGGAGCGCTTCCGAGAGTGACTTCACCGTTAAACCCCCTCATGTTCTTTTTCATCTGTCTTTGTTCTGTGTCACACGGCTAGCGGTCGCTCCTCGCAAACCGCAGAAGGAGAGGCAGAGGCGTGCACAACACGTCTGTGTCTCACTCGTGTCTCTGCCTACCTGTCTGTGTGTGTGTCATTCCTCTCTCTTCCTCTCTCTCTTTCTGTGTGTGTGTGTGTGTGTCATCTTACAACTTTTATATTGCTCATCACAAAGCACGCAAATTACATTACATTACATTTGGCTGACACTTTTTAACCAAAGCGACATACAGTAAATACATACAATGCTCTCTTTCTCTCTCTCTCTCTCTCTCTCTCTCTCTCTCTCTCTCTCTCTCTCTCTCTCTCTCTCTCACACACACACACACACACACACACACACACACAACCCTGTGTACTTTTAGCCCACTCTAGCAGCTCCACTTAAATACCTCTGTCACCTCTTTGGTTTGCTCTGAACTGACAACCAACATCTGTTCTGATATTTTAAACAGACAGAATGAATCAAACATAATCAAAGATAAAACAAACAATGCATTGAAAAAATATACAAATTACTCACTCCCCCTCTCTCTCTCTCATCCTCCCTCTCTCTCTCTTCCTCCCCACCCTCTCTCTCTCTCTCTCTCTCTCTCTCTCTCTTCCTCTCTCGCCCGTTGGTCCCCTAGATGACAAATCGCAGGCGGTGACCCCCCCCCCAAAGGAGAGGCAGCATAGGGGTGGCAGGATGACAAATATGGATCTCTGTCTCTAAAGCCAGATGAGTCAGCCATCAGCCGCGTCCGTGGGCTGGTGGCTATTCTCCCCTGCCGTGCACCTGTGCTTTTATCAGGGCCGTCGCTGGCGGCACAACAACTGCTTTGTCCGAAATAGCTCTTTAGGATAAGTAGACATTAGTCATAATGTGGTGGTGGTGGTGGTGGTGGTGGTTGAGTGTTTGCTGGTGGTGTGATGGGGTATTTATTTGGCAGAAGAGTGCTGGTGTCTTACACAGACAATTGTGCATGACTAAACACACAGTAGGGGGTTTAGAAGAGGGTGTTTCAAAGGAGATGGAGACCAACAAAGACAGGGGTAATCTGAGCTCGTAGCCGCAGTCACAGTCATGTCGGTTTTATTCTAAACAATATTTGGAATCAGACCTTGTGTGGCACAACATGCAACACAACTTGTTGTGCAGGCCATGGTTGTTTCCAAGCTGGACTATTGAGATGGATTGCTAGCTGGTCTACCCGCTTGTGTAATGAGACCATGGTAGATGACTCAGAATGCAGCAGTGTGTCTGGTCTATAAGCAGCCTTTAGAAGACACATGTAATTCTTCTGTTAATTGCTCTTCATCTCAGTTATGCAGGCTCCTATAGCAGCCGCAATTAAACTCAGATCCCTCACTCTGGCCTGTAGGATGTCTGTCCATTACAGTAAACATAAATATAATACAGTATGTATAGAGAGGTTGAGAGAGAGAGTTTTGTGCTTACATGTTTATACATAGTATATAATGTATTACTGTTTTATTTCCTTTATGATATTGGTGTTATTTGTAACACGCTTTGGCAACACTGTACCGAACAGTCATGCTAATAAAGCACCCTTTGAATTTGATAGAGAGAGAGAGAGAGAGAGAGAGAGAGAGAGAGAGATTGACAGACAGACACACACACACACACACACACACACACACACACACACACACACACACACACACACACACACACACACACACACACTTCTCAAAGTGCTAAATATTTTATAGAAAGCCACAGCTGATAATAATATTTATTGCGTGCATATGGAACCATGTACTTACTGTAATAGAACTGCTGCTTTATGACATCAGATTATGGAAAGCGTTCTGTGTCCTGTTGTCCAGTCACCACAGTTTATTGTGTGGGCTCTAAGCTAAGACCAGCATGTTCAAATTCAGTCCCCCCATCTTGTTGTTGCTGTTATATTCATCTCCTGTGGTGCAGACTTGCCTACAGTGTGACCGAGTGGTGGTCTATATCCATGAGGATTTCTTAGTGAGCCAAGAAGGCCTCACCGTTCAAGAGCAAAAGGACTTACAAAACGTCATTGACCATGGCTATGTCACTTTTCAAGAAGCCAGCAGGCAATACCATGGAGTCATTGGTATGTTATGGTTAAGTTAATGGGATTTGTCAGACGCTTTTGTCCAAAGCGACATACTAAAATGTATGTTGTCATTCTGCTGAAGAAAACGTGGAAAGTCATTATTTGAGCACTTGGCCACTTACATGAACTGAGTTCAACCACTTTTAGATCAGTATTCTGCATAGTAACCTCTCACAGTAGCACAGAGGAAAGGGACATTCAAAATAAGTGTCCTTAACCTATATCTCATAGACATGATTGAGCTCAATTAGGTATTGCAACTTCAGTATAAGATATGATCATTGTCAGGAATTTCTTCATTTCACCTCTTTGTCTCAACCGAGATCTGTCGTTTTATTAGTCTTCTTTCTCTCACCACACTGATCTTAGATCAATCGATTGCCTTGTTCCTTGTTCCTTATTTCTCCCAAAGGCTCCCATAAGACTAAGAGGTCAAAGTTCAGTCATCTTCAGATAAGATCTGATTTATTTCTGTAAGACTAGAAAAAGGCAACATATTTCCGTCTTGTAGTGCCTGTGTAACCTTTGACCTGTGACCTGTGAACTGTGACCTCTCCTTCAGACCCCACCACTCTGTACCAAGCCCGCACTGAGTACCACAGTGAGTTTGAGCGCTACTGGCAGGATGAACGAGGAGGTGAGATCACACAGAGTGGACGTTGTGTGGACGTTGTTGTTGAGGGCAGTTGGTGATATATTACTGCTTATTTACACTAACAGATCCCCGGAGGAGGTTGTTTGTGTTGTCATTTGCTTGTGCTGGAGAAAATTCATCATACATACTACTTGAAGACCTGATATACGTGTAGAAATCATAGCCTACGTACTTTCGACTAGACTAACAACCTCTTTGTTTATTTTCGACACGACATTGTGCGTGTAGTGATGATCCTCTTCATAAGACCACCATATGACTCACTCATGCCATGACTCATCGATATCATACATGCTGTGATGAAATATATATGATCTGTAAGGTTTATGTAATAATATAATTATATGTCTTACTTCCCCACGCAAAGATAACATTCATACTGAGATGATGACGATCTTGACGAAAGGGAAGATGATTCTTGAGAAACATTTGGAGAGTTTCGTTCAGGAGGGTAAGAGGGTTTTCTGTTGATTTCCACTATTGTTGTTTAGCAGTGTTCTACTGGATTGGTTCTAGCTCCAGTAGCACATCATGTCTCTGTGTTGAGGTTGAGTCATACGTTTCACTGCCTTGTGTTGGCTGAGTATGGTAAGGTGCGGTCTCCCATAGCCTATGCATGAATTATGAGGGAGCGTTACACTGTGTGCTGCTGTGCACCATGCATCCTACTGAGAGAGAATCTGAACAGAGCTGTTGACAACAGGATGTGAACACCTGCCTGACCCTCTTTCTCTTTCTCTCTCTCTCTCTCTCTCTGTCTCTTTCTTTTTTTGGACCATCAGGTCTTTGTCCGAACAAATGCGGTAAGATGAGATGTAATCCTTTCCCTCTGATCTCTCCACCTACACACACACTCACTCATTCAGAGGCCCATAATATGAACAACACACACACACACACACACACACACACACACACACACACAGGTAGATTAATACTGTATAACCGGTGATGTAACTCTGACCCAGCATAGAACTGTGCATGTCTATGTGAAGATGAGGAACATCATAGATCCAGATGCTTAATTTATTTATGATTTGATCTATTGAGCTTCAACGTCTGATCTTTTGTGCTTCCTAGCTTTAGAGTGTGCCTGGAGGTCTGATATCTTGCCTTGGGTTGCAGTGTGTGTTTATGTGTGTGTGTGTGTGTGTGTGTATGTGTGTGTGTGTGTGTGTGTGTGTGTGTGTGTGTGTGTGTGTGTGTGTGTGTGTGTGTGTGTGTGTGTGTGTGTGTGTGTGTGTGTGTGTGTGTGTGTTGATACAGGTTTGTTGTATCAGACTGTTATGAACTGTGAGTCATGCCAATATGAGCAACGTACTTGCCCGTCAGCCACACCTCCTGAAGACTGCGGTGGTAAGATACACACAGTACATAATGCAGCCATAGAAACAAAACCCATCCTGCCCCACCTTCAACACACACACACACACACACACACACACACACACACACACACACACACACACACACACACACATACACACACACACACACACACACACATGCATGCACACACACACACAAACACCCCCCCCCCCCAAAACACACACACACACACACACACACACATACATACACACACACACACACACACATACATACACACGTGCGCATGCACACACACACACGCCCACACACACTCTTGGCTCTCTGTGTGTGTCTTAGACCACCATGTGGAGGCTGAGGAGGGGGATGAGGTGGTACTGGACTGTTTCCTACCCTGGCACAGCCTGGTCACTGGACACAAGAGCTACCACTACTCACGGAGACCTGGCCTACAAAACGTGAGTCCTCTCACAACCATAAAGGCAACACTTTAACACTTAACGTGGATGGTCCGTCGATATGAATATACAGGTGGTTTGTCGAAATTTAACTTCAGTCTTTTAAAATCATTTGAATACTATTTTAGAGTTCGGTTCCAAAACTATAGCCTCCATCAAAACAACGCAACGGCACAATTGATATCACCTGAAATACACAATTAAATAGCATGACTAATGTTTTTTTTAATGTTTTTTATCAAATGGAGATACAGTGTTTTTGACCAAACTCCTCAATTACTGTTACAATTTCTCCACCTTGAACCAAACCCAACCCCTATCCGTAACTGAAACCATAAAAAATGTGTTAACAGTGTGAACAGATTCTCTCTAGAAGACCATAACTTTCAAGTGAAAACACCAACAATAAATAAATCAACTAAGAAAATGAATAGTAGAAACAATACTGTATATGCAGCACTTTGTGATTCATCATACACTTCTTCCTTTTGTTTTGAAACTGACCACAGCTAACATTGAACCGCTTCCTGTTGTTTTGCAGGTGACATCTGGAGATGAGTTTCAGGTCCTGGTGGTCACGTCCGACTCCAACATTGTCCTTAACCAGCTGTCGGTGGCCGAGCAGGGTGTGTACCTATGCCTCCTACAGGACAACAACGGTACTGTCTACTCCCGCACTTCCTTCACTCTCTCAGGTGAGATGCTTCCCTCACACACATAAACGTGTTATTATTCACACATGTCAGATGGTGCAACTAAAATAGCTTTGGTCCAGCTAAACTCCAAAATGTACTAAAGCAATACAGTATATGGTTTAGTTAGTGAAGACTTTCTAGTCATTCTAGTAAGCCTACATCACGGACTGCCAGGCCTAACACCTTTGAACCCACTCATACTAATAATCCTTTCAGATTATGCTTGATTAAAGATTGTACCTCAGATTAAATCATTGTAGTTAAAAATGCTCTTGATTAGTTAAATGAGGTTACTCAGCCGATATAGATGGACAGGACACCTATTAGTTCAGTCGGGGAAATGCGGGAAACATTGGACTAATGGTCAGACCAGGAACTGAGCTGAGAGCTCTGGTAATAGACCACACAGTGAGTCAGATCAACCGTGAATGCCTGTTATATGTGCCTGTTCTTGATCTCTCTGTTCTTGAGTTTCTTTCTGAGAAAAGCATGATGCTCTTCTGTCTCCGCCCTCACTGTCTGGCTGCCGCCACTGGCTGTGTTGTTTCCTCTGTTGGCAGCCATGTTGTTTTTGTCTCGCTATCAACAGTAAACCCGTAGACAGCCAGGAACTATCCACATTATAGCTCTAATGCTGATGGTTCAGACCACACAGTTTTCCTGTCTTCCACGACTGACCATGTAAAGTGCATGCCATGAAGTCCCTTGTGTGACGTTTGCTGCAGAGTCATAAGAGAGTCACAGAATATTCTGACTTATTGTGGGCGTCGTTGTTGAGTGTGTCACTCTACAGCAACCCACTCTATCATACGGCTTTGTTTCCGGCCTTCATATTGAGGCAGACGCTGGAATTTTGAATTCGACTAAATTGCGACAAAATTGTGTGAAAACTGGCCTGAGATTGCGGTGGAGTCAGGCAATAGCAAAGGCCCCTATGCCAGTGCAGGTTCTCTAGGTGCGGTCTCACCGTTGATAGCTGTGTTTATTCCAATTGGTCATTCCCACAGCGTCTGTATGTCTGTAGTTCCCCATTTCATTGGCCCCGCAACACTACCGCCTCCTGCTGGGCATGTCTGATACAGCCTGGGTGTCCATCATGCGCGGCCGGCTCACTGAGCCTTTTTATGATGCTGGTTGTTTTAAATGGGAGTGTAGCTATTTCTGGGAGCAGATGCTAGATGCATTCAGACTGTTAGTACTCATCCTTGGCATCCTGTCATCCGTTTTTTTTTTTGGACTGTTGTTTGTGGGATTCTGCATCTCACTCACTTACACATGCAAATATCATCTTAATCCTCCGTTTGACTCACAGTATCTCCCTGCATCTCTCTGCCTTTTCTTCATCTCTCATTCTCTCTCTCTCTCTCTCTCTCTCTCTCTCTCTTTCTCCCTGTCACTATCTCTATTCTCCCTCCCCACCTCTCCATCTCTCTCACACTCCCTCTCTCTCTCCCCCCCTCTCTCTTTTCTCCCTCCCCACCTCTCCATCTCTCCCTCCCTCCCTCCCCCTTCTCTATCCCTCTCTCTCAGTGTCCGCTCTGCCCCTGACCACCCCTCGGCCGGTCATGACCCTTCCCTCGGTGCCCTCGGTGCCCTCGGAGGGTCGCGATGGCGTGGCGCTGCACCCAAACACGCTCCTCATCATCCTGGGTCTCCTCTCTGCCCTCAGCCTGGCCGCCAGCCTCTCACTGCTCATCGCCCTCAGGTAAAAAAACAAACAAACATACAGGTAGCAGAAAGACAAATAGATGTTTAGTTGTTATAAAAAGGATCGCTCTACCGCACACTGTTGACTTCTGCTCGTTTTTATTCAGAGCAAACAACACATTACGCGTATAGCGTTCACAGGTTCAGGTTTCAAGTAATTGCATTAATAGTCTTTTTGACCAAACCAGGCTGTTACTGTTGCACGTTGTGAATCATTGCTAAAATGATTACTTTTTCAATATTAGTTATTGATAATGACTAACTTGTCAGTGTTTATTTCAAGACATATTTTCTTTATAATTTTGAATAAAGGCATCTTCAGTATATCTAAATGTAACTAAGCTATAGTCTACAGTAACTAACACACAAATAGGAAGGCTAGACATGTGCATGGACAGAGAGAGAGAGAAAAAGAGAGAGAGAGAGAGAGAGAAAGAAAGAGAGAGAGAGAGAGAGAGAGAGAGAGAGAGAGAGGGAGAGAGAAAGAGAGAAAAAGATGGAGAGTCAGCCAGGTGTTCACATCCTGTTGTATAGTATAGTTCTCTTCTCATTTTCGCTCAGTAAGATTAATGGTGCTGTGCTGCAAGCAAGACAAAGAGAAATAGGTAAAACAGATGGCGTCAGGGAGTGAAATGAAGAAGCAGAGGTAATTTAATACCTGCCGCTGCCGCCACAGGCGAATGTACGGTCGAAGCAATCAGGCAAATGTAGAAGGGATGGTGTGTGTGTCACGTGTGTGTGTGGGTGGGTGGGTGGGTAGAGAGGTGACCGAGACGGTACAAGCAGCGTGGGACTGTGCTGTGCTACGCTGTGCTTGTGAATGACTGAGCAGCCAACAGTTCTCTGGAAAGCAGCGGTTTCCCAGAAGAGCTCTTGAGGTTTTTCCACCCGGTCCTGCTAATATACTGTACGCTGGCTGCTGCTGCTGCTGCTGCTGCTGACTTTCACTTCTCTGCTGGACACGACACACAGCCCTGCCAGTGAAATATGCGATGCTATAAAACCCTGACTCCTCATCCCGAGGCCAAGGCACTCGAGGCATAGAGAAATAGAGAAAAGATATGAAGGAGTCCCGATTGTAAAGGAATCTTGTGGAAATTCATGATAAGCAAACAGCGTGGGTATTTTTTCTTTTTTCATTTTTTAAAAAAATAAGGTTTCCTGTTTAATTTGTAGGTCTGGCAGGCAGAACGCATGTCTATTGACAATTTAATTGAATACAGAGGCACTCCAGAGAAATTATTACAAAGACACTGGGATGACGGTAAACACAACACAGAAAGGACACTTTAATTCAAGACAATTTGGCGTCAGATGGAAACATCCTTCTGGACCGAAAAGCAAATTAGTCACAGCCCAAAAAGTGTGTGAGTGGGCAGACAAATGGCTCTGCATTCATAGCCAACAAGCGATTCCAGGAAGAGTGTTTTGTCTGGGGCACAACCTCGGCTGAACCTGTTTGGGGTCTTAGGCCATGTTCAATGAATATTATTAATATCTTTGTATATTAACTAAACCTTTTAAAGGCATACAACGCAATGATACCCATGTGCATCACATCAAACTAGTCAGGACCTACTTCTCCAATGAGGCACCTATTGGATACAACACTATGAAAAGACAGACAGGCTGCGTGAACCCAGACAAACCTGTATGCATTTGAATTTGTTCTACAGGTCTGTTTGGAGGCTTTCCCATTGAAGCCAATTTCTGAAATGGCCACAAACCCAGAACCAATCATGACCACTTATCCAGCATAGGGCAGGCTTTTATATAATGGTGGACAGAGGAGTATTAGCAGAGCTGTTCACAACCAGATCTGAGAAGGTGACAGGCTATCGAAAATATAATTTAGCTCTAGAGCTGAACAACTGATTTTAGAAACTGTAACCTGGTTAAAGGGGATCTCCTGTCTAACAACAACCTATTGGGGATGATAGCGAGTGTACATTTTAGTCTGGGACCAACACAACATTAATTGTTGCAGTTTTGAGTAAGTATAGACGTTAGTTAAGAATAAACCTGATAGACTTGCGTGAGAAGACACCTTTGGCTTTTGTGCAACCGAAGTTTCCCTCTAAACAAGCACAGCAGCCACAATGACAATACTGTTTATCCATGCACCAACCCACATGGCCCTGAGGGTAAAGTGACCAACGTCATGGCCATGTTTACAGACAACATGGAGAGAGAAGACATCATCCATATAGAAGCATAAAGACATAAAGGCACAATCAGAAACCTTCATAACCAACTGGTGACAATGTATGGCCACACCCAGTTCCCTATGAGGCAAATTTATTGTCCAGGCAAAATAGAATTGTGTTCTCATGGGCGTCACATACACTGCTGTGCACAGATGTTTGTCCCATTGTTGTCACTCTTTCTGATAGCCATGGCCAGTGTCACGAAATGGACGGACAAGAAGTATATTTTATGTCTTTTACTGAAGTACTCAAACACAGTACATCTCATACATTGATAACTGACTAACGAGCCACTTAACTCACGCAGTGCGTATGACGTATCATTCTCTATTGACTGAGACCTTATCAAAATAAAAGCTATGTCTCATCACATCTCCCCCTTAAGTTTGTTTCTCAATCCACAAATAATTAAGTTCTAATTCAAAATAATTCTAGGTCTTCGCACTCTTTCTATACCCATGTTTATGTTAAACTGACTGTACTAAATCATTACAGTAACCTTTCCTGTAAAGAACATATTATAACATTTTGTAGTATTTACTTTTTAACAACAACTTAAACCGTTAATTACTCATTTTCTTTAAACTAGGCATTCATCGGACAAAGTCCTTGAGCTTCACAGGAGTCTGGATTGTTCTCCCTGATGACCTCTTGACCATGGGAACTGGTGTGGACGGCGACTGGACCGGCACTCCCTCTGGTGATGCCTGGTCTGGAGCCTTTGGTACGGATGCGGGCTGAGCTGGCTCACTCGTGGTCACACCAGCATGTTCCTCTGGTGGTGTCTGTCCATCCAGGCTGGGTTGCTCTGGGATGAGCTGCAGGTGGCGTCGGTTTCGACGTGTGACTGTGCCTTGCTCAGTTCTCACCACGTATGACCGTGGCTCTGGTGTATTGGAGACTATCACACCAGGAGTCGTCCATCTCTTTTCCCCATCCAGCTTGACCTTTACCTGCTGACCAGGGTGTAGAGCTGGAAGGTCACGCGCAGAGTGTCTCCTGTTGTAGAAGAATCTGTAGGCCTGCTTTGTCTGTCTGTCTTTTGCTTCAAGCTGCTTAAGATTGACATTGCGGGGCTGCAGATGTTCTGTGAGAGTGGGGACTCTCGTTCTGATCTGGCGACCAACTGCAAGCTGGGCAGGGCTCTGTCCAGTAGACTGAATTGGGGTGGCTCTGTAGTTCATCCACGCCAAGTGTGGGTCTGGTTGGCGCAAGATGCGTTTGGCAGTCTGTACTGCTCGCTCTGCAGCACCGTTTGCTTGCGGGTAGTGCGGGCTTGATGTTGTATGCTGGAAGTCATATGTGTTCTTGAACTCACTGAACTCTGCTGACACGAACTGCGTGCCATTATCAGTGATGATCTCGAGGGGAATACCCCAGCGTACAAACATGCTCTTGAGGCGACTGACCACTTGCTTGCTAGTTATACTAGGCAGGTGGGCTATCTCTATATCACGGGAATAATAGTCGACTGCTACTAAGTAGTGTTTCCCGTCTAACTCGAACAGATCAGCAGCTATCTTCTGCCATGGCCCATTAGGTAATGGAGTAGTCATTAATGTCTCTCTGTTCTGAGTAGGTTTGTGTGTGATGCAAAACTCACAGGTTGTAACGCACCTAGTAATGTCCGGTCCGATGCCCGGCCACCACACTGACATCTTGGCTCTCTCTCGGCTCTTGGTCAAGCCGAAGTGACCCTCGTGGAGCTTGGACAGCACTTCCATCCGCTGTGACCCCGGGATAACGATTCTGTCGTCGTACAGCAACAAGCCGTCGGCTTCAGAAAGGTGAGCTCTCGCTTTGTGATAGCCCTGGAGCGTGTGTGGCAACTGCGACATTGACGTTGGCCAGCCGTGACGGATGTAGTGGGTAACTCTCTGCAGATCCTCATCCTGGAGGGTCGCTGCTCGGATCTTCTCCAGTCTGTCGTCCGACACCGGTCTGGTAGCCATCACCGCTTGCACGTAGGCTTTCACATCCTCGTCAGTATCTGACGTTTCACTGACTTTCAGTGGGTTTCGGGACAGTGTGTCCGCAATTATCAGTTGTTTGCCTGGCACATGTACTGCCTTCACGCTGAACCTCATGAGGCGCATTAGCAAGCGCTGGCATCTCAGTGGTGCTTTATCTAGGTCATAGGTGTTAATCAAGGGTACTAACGGTTTGTGGTCGGTTTCTAGACGAAAGCTCTCCATGCCGTGTAGGTAACGCGCAAACCGTTCGCATGCCCAGACCCCCGCCAGACACTCCTTTTCGATCTGCGAGTATCTACGCTCTGTCTCTGTCAAAGTGCGTGAGCAGAATGCCACCGGGCGTAGAGTATCTCCCTGGTCTTGGAGAAGGGTGGCTCCTAGGCCATAACTACTAGCATCTGCACTCACCACTGTCCGCTTGCTGGGGTCATAGTAGGCCAACACTGGTGCTGTGACCAGCATCTCCTTTACCTCTTCGAGGGCCTGTTCTTGGGCGGCACCCCACACCCACTGGACATCACTCCTCAGCAGGGAGCTGACCGGATGCAGGACGGTGGCCAGGTGAGGCAAGAACTTGGCCAGGTAATTCACCATACCCAGCATTTGGCGGAGTTCACTGACATTCTGGGGGCTTGGCATGTCAGTTATGGCTTTGACCTTGTCACTATCAGGCTTTATTCCATCAGCTCCAATGACGTGCCCGAAGTACCGTAGCTCTGGCTGTGCAAAGTGGCACTTGTCTTTGTTGAGCTTAAGCCCTGATGCCTTGATTGTCTGCATTACAGCTTTCAGGTTGCTGTCGTGCTCTGCTTTGGTCTTCCCAGACACTAATATATCGTCCATCACCACGACTGTGCCTTTGTGTCCACGTAGCAGGGTGCTCATTTCCCTCTGAAATATTTCAGGAGCGGAGGTGATTCCGAATGGCAACCTTTTAAAACAGAATCTCCCTGCTGGAGTAATGAAAGTAGTCAGCCTCTGGCTGGCTGAGTCCAGGGGTAACTGCCAAAAGCCGCTGGACGCGTCAAGGGTCGAGAAGACAGCGGCCCCTGACAGCGTCGGCGCCACATCTTCCAGCGTAGGCAAGATGAACCTCTCTCTCCTTACTGCTTCATTCAGTCGCTTTAGGTCCACGCAGATACGGACTTTGCCGTTCTTCTTGACCACTGGCACCATCGGCGCGCACCAGTCCGTGGCCTCTCTCACCTCCTCGATGATCCCCAGCGACTGCATGCGAGCAAGCTCCTGCTCCACCTTTGTGAGCAGTGGGAAGGGGACACGCCGTGGGGTTGTGATACTGTAGGGCTGAGCATCCTCTCTGAGCTCAATTTTGACTGGTTTACAATTTAGACGCCCTATATCACCGAAGACACTGTCACACTCCAACTCGTCCACTCTCAGCACTAGTCCCATCTTGCATGCAACTGCACGGCTGAGCAGATTGTTTGTGCACGCGCCACTCACAACATATATCCAAAAGCTGTATTTTTGCCCCTTCCGTTCAGTGGTAGCCAGGAACTTTCCCATGCACTGAAGCTTGCCCCCAGGACTGCTGTCTGGCACAGGGTTGGTCGCATAGGGAGGCTGAGATATGAGCTGTGTGCCATGACCGTAATATCTGCCCCGGTGTCTATTTTAAACCGTAGCATTTTGCCACATATTGGGAGATCAATGTGCCATCTTTCATCTGCACTGTTCTCATTGCAAACAGACCCCAAAAAGAATGCACCCATTGACTCTTCATCTTCGTTCTGTGTGGTTATTTCTTTTACAGTCTTTGTTTTGCACACAATCTCAAAATGTCCCGTCTTATTGCATTTTCGGCACGTTTTCCCATATGCAGGGCACGCGCCCATCTCGTGCTCCCTATTGCACCTCGTGCACTTTCCCTCTGTTGTTCTATCTTTGCTTTCGCCTTTCCACTTCGTAGTGAAGCCCTTTTTAAACTTTCTGAACTGTTTGTGTTTGACTTCGTTCACTTCACTGTCCGTTCTCATTTGTGTTTGTTTTTTCACAAGCTCCGACTGGCGAGCCATTCGGATTGCCTTCTCTAATGTGAGCTCGGGCTCTAGCTGAAGTTTCTGGGACACTTCACCATCCGCGATCCCGATGACTAGTCTGTCCCGTATCTGTTCATCCTTGCTAGCCCCAAAGTCACAGTGCTCTGCTAGCTCGTACAAGTGACGTACAAAAGCCTCAACACTTTCCCCACTCTGTTGGGAGCGTCGGTGAAAACAGGCACGTTCGTGTATAACATTACGTTTGGGCACAAAATGTTCATCAAACTTTGCCACTACGTTATCAAAGTAATTCACCTCTTGCTGCACAGTGAATGTAAAAGTGCTAAACACAGGCTCGGCGTCTTTGCCCATAGCATACAGAAGGGAATTTACTTGTACATCCTGGTCTTCCTTATCCAGCTTTGTTGCTATTCGAAAGCGTGCAAACCGTTGCTTCCACATCGGCCATGTAGAAGGCTGTGTGAAGTCGAATGCGTCGGGCGTGTGGAACTTCGGCATTTTTCCTCGTTGTTCTCACCGTCCTCCCTTTCCTCGCTTTTCTGTACTTCACTTCGCAACTCACTGCCGCTTTTCTCTCTCTCTCACTTCCGAGGCGTTTAAGCCACCACTTCTGACACCATGTCACGAAATGGACGGACAAGAAGTATATTTTATGTCTTTTACTGAAGTACTCAAACACAGTACATCTCATACATTGATAACTGACTAACGAGCCACTTAACTCACGCAGTGCGTATGACGTATCATTCTCTATTGACTGAGACCTTATCAAAATAAAAGCTATGTCTCATCACAGCCAGACCCTTTGTTTTGTCCAGCAACACCTCTCATCTGCAAAGGCGGGCATCCTAGGTTCAGAAAGTAAAAGTCCTGGGGGCGCTGTGGCGCAGCGGGCTGCAACGTTTGTGGACCGGGGTTCGGTTCTGGCCTGCGGTCGTGTGACGTTTCCCGGTCCCGCCCCATCTCTCTCTCCCACTTGCTTCCTGTCTGTGTCTTCGCTGTGCTATCATAATGAAGGCAAAAGGGCCAAAAAATATATACTTAAAAAAAAAAAAAAGAATAGTCCTGCCAAATATTTGACCCAACCATTTCGTAAACCAGCTCATCCTAATTAGCAACCAGTTAGATCAGATAATTAGTGATATAACCTGTGTTATGTGCACAGCTGTAGAAAGAATATACGGCAGGACTTTGACTCTCTGGAAGCGGGATGTCCGCCTCTGTTCTCTGTCTAATCCCACCACAGATCTGCACACAGCCCTGCACAGATCATTACCACATCTGTTGCAGAGCGGGCTTCTACTGGACATGTGTGTGTTATGGCTGCACTGTATCTCTCCAATCAACTGAGCACGTTGCACTGAAATGATACACTTGCACTTACAGCCAGAGTCCTGACGGGGGTGGTGAAGGTTCTCACCACTGGGCATACAAATCAGTGGACACTGGACAGTCATCTTGTTTGTGGTCACTGTCAGACCTGATGTTGTGGTGACAGCAACAATAACACGTAACATTTATACAGCGCTTCATTTAGGTGTAAGGCTGTCATGTGTAACACCCATCTGGGTGTGTACCAGAGCCCTCACCACACACACAAGCTTGATGTGGAGAGTGATCTGTAAACTGTCTGCTATCAGATCTGTACTAGATGTGTTTAGATCAGTCATCTAAATGGACTTGCAGATGAGCATAGACTGAACATTTGATTATATTGCTCATTGCTGTACGTCACTTTGGATAACCATGTGTGCCAAATGAATAAATGTAAATGTATATAGCATAATAAATAAATAAATAGCTATACCACATACAGTACCTCATGGATACCATATATCCCTAGGGCAAGCTGTAGCAGTTAAAATGAATAAATTATGAGAACCATAAAAAAAAAACCCTCCAATATAATCCTACCTGCGTGGTCACACACACCGTTGCGTCTTTCTATACAGTAACCCTACTACACCTTCCCTCCCAAAGCAGCAAGATGCAGAGAGAGATCACATCTCATGGCTGCATGATGGCGTCTGAATGACGTCAGTGCAGCGCACGCTACCAGCGCCGGCCTCGTGTCTGCTCTGAATACTAACCAGGCTGGCTGCTGCATGGCCCGTGACATGAGAAGTGGCTGTGCATTAACAAGCGCCCTCGAGGCTGACTACTGGCTACTGCATCATGGCCCGTGACATGATAAACTTCCCTTGACTTTTGGAATTAAAATAGCCCCACATCATCACATACCCTTCACCATAGCTAGAGATTGGCATGGTGTTTTTTTTTTCCAGTTAGCCTATTAGCCTGTTTGATTTGCATTGAGCTCAATGAGCATCAAACAGGCAGCAGCAGCAGTCAACATTATTTTCGGTTCCAGACCTGTGCTCATATGAGTGTTGGTATGGCTCAAACCAGCCTAGCATGCTAACAAGAGAAGAGTCAAGCTCCTGCTCGATAGTGCTTTAAGATCCCAGCGTCGACTTAAAGGTGCCTAATCCTAAACCTAACCCGAACCTTAACCCATGCCTAACCCTAGCGCTTTCTAGGCAGCGCTAGCTTGAAGACCACGTTGGGGGCTGATAAAACACCAAGAAACAGAAGAATCCATCTCCTTCAGCTCCTGCATCTGTTCAGACTCACAGTCTTCCAAATCTATAGCTATGGCTATGGCTATGGCTATGGCTATGGTTATTTAGCAGACGCCTTTGTCCAAAGCGACATACAAATAAATAACAATACAAATTAAATTAACAGTGAACAATTACAAACTAGGGAGAATAGTAATATTATCAGTAAAACAATAATTTTAAGCACTAACCTAATGAGAAATAAAACAGTGAAATGAGAATAGCAATCAAATAAGTCACTCAGTTAATTAAATATAATAATAATAACTAAAGCATGGTATGGCTAAATTTAAGGACAATAGCAAAATAAATTTCAAATTCTATCAATAGACAAATTATAACAAAACAATACTATTATACAAACCATAACACATCACAAACTCAAAGGACTAAGTGCATATTAAATAAATATGCCTTAAGACCCCTCTTAAAAGATCCAAAGCTGTTGCTGGAACGGAGAGCTCTGGGCAACTCATTCCACCAACACGGAACCACTGAAGAATAGGATCTACAATTTGACCTAGCATGTATGGTTGGTCGACATAACAGACGCTCCTCAGAAGATCGCAATGGGCGGTTGGGAATGTACAGAAAGAACTGAAGTAGCTGGGAGCAGATCCAGTCAGTGTCCTATAGGCCAGAGTGAGAGATTTAAATTTAATTCTGGCTACTATAGGGAGCCAGTGGAGAGTAACTAGGAGAGGGGTTACATGTGTCCTCTTTGGCTGATTGAAGACCAGTCGTGCTGCAGCATTCTGAATCAACTGTAGTGGTCTTAATACACAAGCAGGTAGGCCAGCTAACAGAGAATTACAGTAGTCCAGCTTGGAGATAACCATTGCCTGTACAAATCTATGCTGGGCCCACAGAGGCTTTCTCCAGAAGACACATTAATAATGAATGTGTTGTAGACAAACTCCAAGAGAATGTCCCAGTAGTGTACTTATGCTAAACGCCTCGACTAAATACTTATTTTGCATCGGATACTGCTTAGCGCTTCACTTTATGTCAAAGCCAGTGCACGCACTCGGATTTAGAAAAGCTTCATTGTGGGGGGTTCTTTTCAGTACCTCCGGTTTAATTGTGTCTATTGGAATAAAGCCAGAATAGTTTTTCTTGACTCAGTCTCAGCCATTTATGGGTGACAACATCAGCCTCCCCCACACTCCCGAGTCCCAACCCACACTTGAAATATATAGTTTCAGCAACATCGAATACCACAGATTTGTTATGGTAAAGTAAATGCATGCTATTCAAAAGGGCTTTTGCTGTAGTGAACTATGGCCAAGGAAGACAGTAATTCTCAAAGCTAGCTGTTGTTTAATTTAAATATGTTTTTACGTAGGCATGAGTTAAAGAGAGATGGTAGTGCAGTTACTGTATATTAGTGTGAATTTCCGAAAGAAAGTATTCATCCACATGTATTTTCTGAAATGTCACTGAAGAGTCACTGCCTCAAGTTAGGGATGAGCACAGACCTGATTTAATCAGTCTCCACCACACAACAATCCCTGCTTTATAAAGTTAATATGTATAATGAGAATCATGTGATTTTTGTGTTCAACTCCCACTGGTGCTCCGTGTTGTGTGTCCTTGTCTAACTCTGTCTGAAGTCTGCTGAGTAAACTGTTTCTCTCACTTGGTCATTGCGCTGTTGCTTAAGAACATCTGTAAAAAGAAAAACATTGAACTGAAAAAATAAATAAATACAGGGGCCATTTTTTTAGCACTGGCTGCTGTGATAGATTAACATATGATTACAAAAATGGTACAAATGTGTCCCTTAAATGCAGGATCAGTAAGCCTTTGAGAGAGAGAGAGAGAGAGAGAGAGAGAGAGAGAGAGAGAGAGAGAGAGAGAGAGAGAAAGAGAGAGAGGGAGGAAAAAACAGTAGTTGACCTTTAGTCATAGTCTTTTTTTCTTCTTTTTTTGCAAAGAACCGTTACAGCAGTGGTGAGAGAGTGAGCTTTTTAATCAACCTCTCATTGTTCTCTCTCTCCCCCCGCAGTCGCACAATGCTGAAGCGACAGAGTCACAGGAAGGAGAAGTGGAGGAGTGGAGTGGAGGAGGAGGAGGAGGAGGAGGAGAGGTGCGAGCTGATGACACCGCCAGAGATAACACGGAGTGAGAGACAGATAGAGAGGAAGTAAAATTATTCTTGTAACGCTTTTCTTCAACGTTGTATTTTCTTGCAATGTCACAACACAAAGGTTCACAGTGTATCAGAACTGTTCTTAAATCCAGAGGAGCCAACGGAGCTTAGCTGCATAGTTTCAGGCAATGCAAGTGTTCTACCATAAAATGCCTCTGACTTCCTGTTGTAAATGTCAACCAGGTTGTGGCCAGAGTTAGATATGTGGTTTGATTGGGCTGATATTTGGTTTGTGCCTTTTCTCGTTGCACAAAATGATCTGATCTCTCTCTGTGTGTGTGTGTGTGTGTGTTTGTGTGTGTGTGTGTGTGTGTGTGTGTGTGTGTGTGTGTGTGTGTGTGTGTGTGTGTGTGTGTGTGTGTGTGTGTGTATCTGTGTGTCTGTGTGTGTGTGTGTGTGTGTGTGTGTGTGTGTGTGTGTCATGCCTTTGAGGCAGCTCCATCACAGACATTGTTCAGGGCGCAACAAATCCGTCTCAAACTCTGAAATCGAACCATTTCATTCAGGGATTAGACACAGACAGGGTGAAAAGCCCAACACAAGCACACCAATGAGGGCATCCGACACAAGCACACCGATGAGGACATGCTTTCATGAATGACCAGTGGGCTGGTGTGGACACGTGTGTGGGAGGGAGGAAGACGCTAAATCTCGTGGATTACAACGTTTTTCGAGAATTAATATTCCACATGCCGACTCGCTAATCCGGGATTATCCACTCTCGAGAGCCGAGGCCGGCCGACCTGGCAGTGGCCATGGGAACGAGATAAACCACTCCACTGTTTGTTTTGGTCAAGATCCCGATTTGTTTTTTTCCCCTTCTTTTTCACAGAAAAAAAGGGGAAAGTAATCAGACAGAGTCAGAGGAAGCTGACCAAAGACGGCCCGTCTTGTCCTGTGGCCCTGAGGGGGTAGGACAGGGCTGGGTTTGGCCCACCACACTTGGAGCCCGTCAGCAAACTGCAGGGGTAAATTTAGGGGTCATTTTGGCTGGCGTGTTTTTGGAAGGACCTCGTAACAGGAAGTGTGCCATTTCAATATGCACAGAGCAGCACTGGGGCACAGGAAATACCCCCACGTACCACACACACACACACTACACACACACACACACACACACACACACACACACACACACACACACACACACACACAAACTTCACATCCTCCTACATCAATTTTCAGAGATGGGGTTTTAACTTAACCAGACAGACACACACACACACACACAGCCACAGTGTTATTTTTACTTTTGCTCTGATTTGTCTAATTCTCTCCTCTATTTTGAGCCACCGTGGGCCAGCCGACTGGGAGAGCCGTGGATAAACCCCAACCTGCCCCCGACCTGGCTGATCCAGTTCTCACACTGCTGTTAAACGGGCCTTTTTGTGTGTCACTAGCGCTCTAGTTATCTAGTGCCCTTACTGTACATCGCCAGAAGCAAGAGCAGCATCACATCTGTGATAGAGGTCTCACTATCTCTGTTCAAAATGGGGGAAAAAAGCACTGCCTTTCTAAGATATCTTAGATTTCCCAAATAACGGTCCATTTTGAAGGCAGCAGTGTCGATGCACACTTCATGCTCCCTCATACCCATAATCCTTTGTGTGAGCTCACTGTGTGTAGGATGGTGTAGGAGTTGTCTGCCATTGGTCATCACAGTCATGGACCACTGGTGGGTGACCGAGGAATTTTGCATTTTTTTTTACTCATATATTATTTGCATGATTTCAGAATGATACCATTCGTAATGGTGTTTGATTCATATTTGGAATATTCACCTGTTACTCATGTATTATATATGGGTGGTGGTAGAGTAGAAGTTAAGGAGCTGGGCTAGTGTGCAGTAGCCTAAAAGTTGTCAGTTAAATTACCGGCTTCCACCTTTGTGCCCTTGAGCAAGGTACTTGACCCCAAGTTGCTCTGGGGACAATGTAATGACAATGTAATCCCTTGTAATGTAGTTGACATATGTAATGTACTTTTTTGGATGAAAAAAGTGTCTGCTAAATTATGTTCGACTGTAAGGGTTTATCCATAGGCAGTGACAGATGGTTAGATAACAGCTGAGGTCATGTTCAGTATTCAGTTTGGCTTTATGCAGTACTTCCCCTGAAAAGTCCCATATCATTTGCAGCAGCATTAAGAAAACAATTCTCACTCAAGCATCATGTGAGTTGTGGGAGAGGGAGCGATTGTATCTCAACAATGACTTTAGCAACAGCGTGTCATGCGCTGAAAAGTCTAAAAATGGCTCTCGGTGTCGGATGCGTCTGATGCATCTGATAACTTCTGTGATATTTTACAAGAAGAAAACAGGGACTTTGGTCAAAGTCTTGTAGTTTGATGAGCTGATATTTTTTTGCCGTGTATAAAAAATATTACAGTCACGTTTTTTACATATTTGTGTATAATAACATTTATGCCAAACAGTGTCACTACTACTACCTTTTTAAACAAAATGTTCTGAGTGGTTTAATGAAGATTTGTTATCGTTCTTGAGCTGACTATGTCATTGATATAAAATATTGAAAACTCAAATTGAGTCAACACTTATCTGATCTGGAGCCACTATTTTCAGGTCAAATAAAGGCTAGATTTAGATAAAATTTAGATTTTTCTCTTTTTTTTTAACTCAAAATGCATCTGCTGTCTGTAGGTATCTGTGGTAGGCCTATATTAAGGTGTAAATGTTATTTTTATAATTATATATTATTGTTATATAACTTTTTTAGCTTCCTAAATAGTTGTTATGGAATATAAGATGATTGGCATATTTGGTCACTATAGCAACATCAGCTTGTTTTCCCTTGCATCAGTGACACCTATGCAGGAAACTACCCTACTGCACACTTCCTGTTTCTCCAAACCACAAACTACACCTCTGTTGTCACATGAGCTGCTGTAGTGGCATGCACAACTGCAAGTGCACACAGCCACGTATACACACGCGTACTGTATACACACACGTATGTTTACCATAGATGTTTGCACATGCACATGTATGCCTGAAATTCTTTAATAGTCACAACCAGAAGACCTTTTTCTGTATACTCTATTTCTATTGGGCTGTAATGCTATTTTCTGCCAAATGGTTGAGAGGTAAGTGGTAACAGTGAAGTATCAGAATATGGCACAGATTACTCTTATTTATACTGAAAAAGATGAGCTATAATAAAGATGGCACAATACAAAATAGCAGCATCACCACCATGGTCATTCTGATCATAAGGTTAAAGTCTACTGTACGTTTAAATGGCTGTTAACTATCTTTGGACAGTGATTTGCATATTTACTTACTGCATTTCCTTGAAGAGCAACTGAGGTGTACATGCACATCTATATAGGTATGTACAGGATATCTTTTATGAAATATATCTGACATGTTTACATAAACTGCACCATGAAGCAGCACATGATCACAACCGTTTTTGCACTGAGGTTACCCTTGATGTGCCCTGCGGTATAACCTTCACTGAACTGAACTTTTCCATTAACCGTGTCAAGGGTGGAGCATCATTTTTCAAACGTACTGTACCAAAACGCAAATGACATATATGACATCCTTTAAACATATTATATATTATGTATTGTATATTTGTGTTGTATTGAATATTCTATAACTCTAAGTAAATGAGGATTTTTATTTTTATTGAGTTGACTAATGTCATTGATACAAAATGCTGAAAACTCAAATTGAGTCAACTCTTATCTGATCTGGAACAGCTAGTTTCAGGTCAAATAAAGGCTATATTTAGATTGAATTGAGGCTGATAATTTTACAAGCTGTAAATAAGTGTAGCTAGATAAATTGGCTTATTAAGGAAATGTAATCTTTTTATGGGATATTCACAGGACATATTGTACATTTGGATATATTCTGATAGGTACCACAAAAATTCCACTTTTAGAAATCTTCGGACATCTCTTTACAGAAATTACATTTTCAGCACAATCTGGTTATAATAACTAACTTTTTAGGAAATGTGATCAGGGACGTTTCTACTTCCCTGTCTACCTGTGTTGCACACTACACACTGAATGGCTGAGTGCCTACTGTGTGTTGTAACATGGGGATTTGCAAGAAATGTTCACATTGTTAACAGCATTATCAATAGTGTTTCAAATTATCTTTGTCCTTGTCCTTTCAAATGATCTTTGGCGTATAAGTCTGTGTTTTGTTGAAACATAGAAAAGCTGACATAGTTGCGATCTCCCATTTTGAAACACTGTAGCTCGCTTTTCAATACTGAGATGAGATGAACATTTCCAGAGAAGTGTACAATGTGAACAGAAAAAAAAGAAGATGGAGAATGTAAAACTCACTGTACGGCAATCAATCAATCATACATACATACATACTGTACATACATACAGTATACTATAACAGCATATGATAGTCAAGGAGCTTTTTTACATTGTATTGAGTGTATGAACGAGTTGTGTTGTGTGAGAGATTGACATTGTATCATTGTACAGACACAAGATCTGGTGTAGAGAACAAAGAGACTGACTATGAAAGCAGGGGTGAGTGAGTGAGTGAGAGGCTGTGTGTGGGGGCAAAGGAAGAAGTGGGAGAGAGAGAGAGAGAGAGAGAGAGAGAGAGAGAGAAAGAGGTTCAACTGCCTTTTATTGACTCATTCCTTGACCCCATGAAATCATGGCGTGCCTCATAACAAACACAAAACAAACATTCATAAATACATTCACACATTAAAACCCCAATACATCATATCTTAGAGAGAGAGAGAGAAAGAAAGAGAGAGAAATAAGCGGACCACATCCAGGATGGTGAGAGATGAGTGGGAGATGGCGGAGAGAGGTGGGTGAGTGTGTGGGAGTGATGAAGGGAGTAGGAGGGAAGACACACACACACACACACACACACACACACACACACACACACACACACACATGACCAGAGAGGAAGAGCTTCCTCCTGCAGGAGGGTCGGGGATTTTTCTTTCTTTTGTGTGTGTGTGTGTGTGGGGGGGGGGGGGGGGGGGTTGTTGAGTGGGCTGCTAGTTTTATGGTCATATGAGAGGGGCGGTTGAAATGGTCACGGTTTGACTTTGCCATGGTGCTTATGTCATCCATGGGCGGATAGGCTATTGAGTGCACTGTGGTAGAGAGGAGGCACATGAGTGCATCAGTGCAAAAAAACAAAACAAAACAAAATAAATACTGGGTAGTCCCAGACTAGTCATCACACTTTTCTTAAAACTCCACAGTCTGGGCCATTTGTGAATTCATTTCCAACCAGTTTGCTGCATTTCAGTCGGTCTCAAATAGCAACAAACAGGTCATTTAGCACCAAATGTGGGGAAAAGGGGACGTCCGGTCGCTAAAACTCTTTGAATCAACTGCTAACGGTCTGCAAGTGTTGCTTTGGGTTATGTTATGCATGGCTTCATAACGCTGTTTGTCATTCAACTAATCAGCCAGTGGTCCCTCTGGCTGCCGTCACAACCTCTGTTGTGGCAGGCTCATTAATCATGTATGAATTAGATCATGGTTTATTCCTGACTTGTATTGTCGGGGGTCTTGGGGGGAAACAGTTCTGTCTCATTATTGATGGGACTATACAAACAGAGCGGGTATGCTATGAGGCAATGGTTCAAAAATATTCAAAAAGTTACGTTGTTTTGTAAGTAAACGTATGACATTCCTCACTGTCAGAGGACCTTTAGATCAGATTAAGAAATGACTTGAGGGATCAGGACAATGACAAAGAGAGAGAGAGACAGAGGGAGAGAGAGAATAAACAGGAATAAACAAGAAGAAGAAAAAGAAGAGGCATGAATGCTTAACTATAAAGGGTATACACAGGAGTAGGAGAGAGTGATGGAAAGAGAGAGCGAGAGAGAGAGAGAGAGAGAGAGAGAGAGAGAGAGAGAGAGAGCAGAGGAAGGCGGAGTGAAGCAGAGGTTTGTGAATGTGACCTCAGATTAGAGATTGCTGTTTAAGATTACCAAACCCCACAGCACTGGATAATACCTAACCTAATCCAATGCATTCCAAGCTCTGCTTTTCTCTGGACCCAATATATCCCCCTCTCTCTCTCTCTCTCTCTCTCTCTCTCTCTCTCTCTCTCTCTCTCTCTCTCTCTCTCTCTCTCTCTCTCTCTCTCTCTCTCTCTCTCTTTTACTTGCTTTTACCAACATGACAACTGCCCTGTCAACATTTACCGTTGTGCTGGGAACACAAGGAGGCCTTTGTGAGGCGGGTGCGTACGTGCTGGTGTACATGTGGCGGCCAGGATATCCACTGCCCTGCAAACCTCCATGCCTCTGTGGCCTAGTTAGGCGACAATAGTGGCTAAAATGGAGTGACATTGTGGCTGACAGCGGGGCACTCCACTGGCTCAGTTGGATCGAACTAATGAACGCACTGATTTCAGCAGCAGGGAGGGAATCAATAGATGGCACTTATAGCTCCGACTCACTGGCAGAGGCTATCGGGGTAGTTACAGTATGTCTGCAGACTGCAGCAGGGACATCCCTATTCTGTGGCAGTTACTCAGCTGTTTGTTTGGATATCCCATGTCAGCAAGAGTTAGCGAGGGGTTGCATGCCATGTGCAATTGGGCTTCTGTTCAGTTGATGCCCACGCAATAGTAACGTTAGCTGGCGTTTGGCTGTCCTGTCCACTGATGCTATGGTCTGCGGTCAGGTCTCCTTTGATCTATTCTTTGTCTTCTCATCTTTCAGCCCTCCCTCTCTGCTCTGTCACAGTCACACTGTGACTTGACATTAGTAAAGGGGATTTAGCCTGTGAATCAGTGGAAAGCACCATTATTGATACCATTCATAAAGCTTTTTTTCAATGAACCCGCATATTTAGATTTGCTGCAATGCTACAGTATGTGAATGTGTGTGTGTACTGCCTGTGGTGCTGCCTGTGGGTGCCTGTCACGTCATCCTGCCAAAAAACACGGGGGTAACCCCCACTACCACGTGCCAATAGGAAAATAAGGATGTTCACGTCAAAAGCCAAATTAGGTATGCCGGCGCAAGCATTTTGTCCATATATGGTGTTCCGCCTGTGACGCAGTTTCCTTATGTGGAAAAATGAGGCGGGACGGTGTCAGCTCTCTCAGTACAAATACCTCCAACCCCGCCTCTCTAGTGGAATCACAGCTGTTGACATTGCGGGACAATAGACAACTGTCTGTTTGAATACTCTAAATAGTGAAATTAAATTATGAAACTTCAAAAATAGCCTAAGCACATTGAAAGAATCCTCAAGGCTTTATCTTTATTTCCCACTGAAACGTCTAGCATATTTTCAGTGTTCTATTCAAGTCTTGAATCTTTCATTTTTTTGTCCAAATAGAAGTTGTTCAAGCGCGCTTCAGAAGTCTACACGTAAAATCAAACATCGTATACAAACAAAAGCCAATCATGGGTAATAGCGATTTGTTGGAGATATCAGCGAGTGAGCTAGTGCACATCCTTGGGACCCCAGCTGAGCTGTTCACCTCTGGCGGCTGTGTGGTGTTGGACTGCAGACCTTTCCTCGCCTATTCAAGGGCTCACATTCTCGAGTCTCGCAACGTTAACTGGAACTCAATGCTCAGACGGAGATCCAAAAGTTCGGCGGTGAGCCTGGAATGGCTTGTGCCTGACAAGTCGCTGCTGGGTCGGCTGCGCAACGGAGATTTCTCTCCAGTTGTGGTGCTGGATGAAGGCAGCAGGTCGGTGTCCGAGTTGAAGAGTGAGAGTCTGGCGAGTTTGCTTCTCAGCGCGCTTCACTCAGAGGTCCAAGATTACAGTACACAGATCTGCTTTTTACAAGGTATGTAATTGATCACTTGTGGGTTTGTAGCCTAGGCCTACACAAAATACAGTTGTATTATTAATTGATCAACGTCAAATAGGCTACACAAGAAACAAATGATGGTCCTTTCAAGTCTTCTGCTTGAAGTTATACACAAAGGTTAATCAAACTTTATTTGAGAAAATAAAAATAGTCTTGGTTTAATTTGTAGGCTATGCTATTGCTATTGAAAACCATCGATTTTTCCAACTAAAAACTCTAAAGTACATCAGACACACGTCAGATAAAAACAAAGAAATCAGTCTATTTAATGTTTAAGGCTATCATAAGGTTTATCATGTTCCTCTTTTCAATATTCAAGCTATTATTCTAAGACGTGGGAATATTTTATTCGTTCTATGACTCACACCTCTTTGTATTATAATTTCAGGCGGATTTGACGGGTTCTTCGCCATTTACCCGGAGCTGTGCTTTCAGTCCCCGGTCATGCCCTTCAACCATCCAGGATTCGGCGACTCTGACAAGGTTATCTCAGGAAGACGAACGCCTTTGTACGACCAGGTAAGATACACTTAATCATATATGGATTTAAGAATAAAAATGAATACATTAGCTCATCATAGATCAATTTGAACATCAATAACCACCAACCACTCATCTGTGACAATTTAGACGTGTTGGTGTGATATGTGTTAGATGTGTGGGTGTGAGATTCTCGGCATGATTATTATTTTATTAGATTAGATTATTATTGATGTGAGATTCTCAGGATGATATTGATTTATAAATCAGATTTATTTTGAGTCCAGTGAGCCATCAGTTCCCTATGATTAACTATAGCTCTGAGATTGCACCAATGGTGTCAATTGTAAAAGCAACCAGCCAAACAAAGCTGTCTGTCAATTGGAAACTCTTAAGAGGAAGCATGTTCCCCAAATAAGGAAGCACTTTTACACCTATTAGTATACTCACTCCACCATCATATCCCACACTTCCTTCCGATGTCTGCTGAAATGACTAACCTTGACTGTGTGTGTGTTTGCTTTGTTTTCTGAAAAAGGATGGGCCTGTCGAGATCCTTCCCTTCCTCTACCTGGGCAGTGCCCACCACTCGTCACAGCGAGAGACGCTGGCGTCGCGTGGCATCACTGCCGTGCTGAACGTGTCGTCCTCCTGTCCGAACCTCTTTGAGACGGAGCTCACCTACAAAACGCTGAGGGTGGAGGACAGCCTCGCCGCGGACATACGCGTCTTCTTCCCTGAGGCCATCCAGTTCATCGGTGAGCTTCACGGCCATAGTTTTGACATCCATAATCCACACACACACACACACACACACACACACACACACCACATACTATACATAACAGAAGGAAGTCATATCCTTAACATCAGATGTAATCAAGTCAAATCATAAGCTCTGTCAT
>NC_085001.1:11714882-11722382 GCF_963854185.1 Sardina pilchardus | reverse complement strand
TCAGTCAGTGCTCTCCTGTAATGACAGTCCCTTGCTGTGGGAGGAGGATGAGGACACACACACATACACACACACACACACACACACACACACACACAAACACAGACACACAGACACACACACACACACACACACACACACACACACACACACACACACACACACACACACACACACACACACACACACACACACACTCACAAACACACACACACACACACACACACACACACACACACACACACACACACACACACACACACACACACACACACACACACACACACACACACACACAAAGGGGGATGGGGTGGCCTCCTGCATTCATCAGCACTGATGAGTACACCACCGAGCAGACAGGAGACAGACAGCATCACTCACATTCAATATTTTACTGTCCCCATCGATTTGGTCCATCCTCCTGACCCGCCAGACACTAATAAACACACGTACAAACACATACGTGCAGACACACACGGACCAGGCACACACACAAGAACAGGCATACATACTGACAGAGCTGATATACACACACACAAACAGATTAGACTCAAACACACAGACACAAACACACACACACACACATACACAGGCTTAAGAAGAATGTGTGAAGATGTGTGAAGAAGAATATCCTTATAGGACAATAAAGACTCTATCTTAATACACACTGACAAAGCTGATACACACACAGGCATCAATTTTAGTCGAGTGTCAGACCAGATGGCAAGTGCTGATCATTTCTGATTTTCTTGTTGTGTAAACTGGAGCAGTGTTCCTGTGTTATGTGTAGTTCAGGTGGCAGAGGAAGAGGTGCTGTTACAGTAACTAACCAACTAATACCATGCCTTTGCTACGTAGTGAGAGTACACACACACACACACAGATACACACAAGTGGTGGGGGAAAAAATAGATTCTGTTCAGTATCCCGATATTTTGTGTATGCAATATCGATACTAGTAGCTCAAAGTATCGCAATACTTAATTATATAATTTCATCATCTATTTTACTTTTATTTGAGTCGAGTTTACTCTGATCACATTAAATTGGCTTATTACGCTTATGAAGGGGTACTTGTTGTGAGTTTTATTGTGCAATTTTAAATGGCTTCACAATCACAACCTGTTATACACTCAACACTTCTTTCACATCGAAAATGGTGGGTGTATTTCGTTTTTCAACAAACAAGTGAATAGTATGCACCATGCCATTGCAAAGTGAGTGGAACAGTGTTATTTTCCTAATTTTTGTAATGCTTTCGAATAATTGGGAAGACATGAATAGCAATATATCGAGGAATCGAATTGCAATACTTGTTGTATTGCAATATGCTAAGAATCGCAATAATATTGAGTTGTGGCCCAAATATTGCAATAGTATCGAATTGTAATTTTTTTGCCAATTCCCACCCCTACAGTACACACACACACACACACACACACACACACACACACACACACATACTGTATATATATATATATATATATATATATATATATATATATATATATATATATATATATAATTGCAGATTCAACATATCCATTGAAATAGAATCAACTGTACACTGGTTCTTTGCTGTACTAAGAAGCTTGGTGATAAATAAATGTAAACAACTTATAGCTGGTATACTTTGGCTTACAAAGCCAAAACACTATATCACCGCAACACTACAGAAAGACAAACTACACACACACATTCAACTGAAGGATCGCTATGAGATTCTAAATCTCTCTTGCACTTTCAAACGATGCTCAACACTTATTAGCATAATGCTTATGTTGGATGTGTAGGGATGTGTGTGTGTGTGAGTGTGTGTGTGTGTGTGTGTGTGTGTGTGTGTGTGTGTGTGTGTGTGTGTGTGTGTGTGTGGTGTGTGTGTGTGTGTGTGTGTGTGTGTGTGTGTGTATGTGTGTGTGTGTGAGAGTATGTGCGTGTGTGTGGGGGTGATGCATTGACAGTCCACTCACTCCGAGCACAACGTGCTGTGGCGACGAATTGGAATTGGGGGCAGGCCAGGGGGTAATGCTGCCCATGACTCCTCCAGCTCCTCCACTCATTAGCTCACCCACAGGATCAGTAGCACTCACACACACACACACACACACACACACACACACACTCACACACACACACACACACACACACACACACACACACACACACACACACACACACACACACACACACACACACACACACACTCACTCTCTCTCTCACGCACACACACCTACTTACACACACACTCTCACACATGCACACACACACACACACACACACACACACACATACACACACACACACACACACGCTTCCTCACACACACACACAGACACACACACACACACACACATGCACACACACACACACACACACACACACACACAGACACAGACACACATACACACACATGCGCGTGCGCACACACACACACACACACACACACACACACACACACACACACACACACGCACACACACTCACACCACCCTGCTGTCAGAGAGTAGAGATGGGATGGGCTACGGATTACAGAACGCTCTGCTTTTAAGGAGTGGACTGCCACTCACGCAGACATGATGAATGTCTTATCGGCCTTATCAGACATCTGCTCTGTGATGAGTACATGACCTCCTACAGGACATAAGTAATGCCTCCTCTGGCGCATCCTGGCAACTAGATGGACGAGCAGAAGCTACTCTGCTTAAACATGGCACGCCGGCCTGTCCAAAGTGTCCTTGTAATCTCTGACACCTTGTCCTAACCAGACGCGATGCAAACGGACATTAGCGATAAAATCTGTTTTATTACATTGTTTTCAATTGGAGCGTCCTGACTGAAGCGATGCGAGCAGAGCGATGCAACGCAAAGTTGCTGAGAGAACTTTTGTCGGACGCCCTGTTTCTTTTTTCTTTTTGTCGCTCGCTTTGCTCTGCTATTTTGAATGAGAAATGTGGAAGCCCATAACACAATAGAGGGGCATATTTAACGGATCAAGTGTAGACAGACAGTCGCTTGGTTGGATCCGATTAGGACACGGTGTTGGCCCTTAAGAGTGGCCCCATGTCGTCACTGATTGTCTTCACGTGCACACACACAAAAAAAAATATTATCAGAGTTTTGTAGTTATCTGGCTCAAGTGCTCATGTACATTAACGGAATAAACCGATATTCATTAACAGTTTGCCGTTATCGGTTTAGGAAAAATCCATTTAACACAACTAGGTTATTGTCAATATCCTGATTTCTTCGAGACATGTGTACACCTTAAACTAAAGGGATTATTCCAGTTACTCGATCATTGCCAGTAATTTTTTTTAAAGTTTAAACGTTTTTTAGTGTGCATGTAAACGCGCTCACTGAGGCTTTGAGAGAGCGGGGAATGGATGAACCGGGCCCTGAGCAAGGGAGCCATCTTGGTTCATATCTCATATGTAAAGAGGCCGACATTTATTTTGGACTGGGTCTTCTTCATCTGTATTACAGTAAAGAGGAGTTGTACACATATGGACACTTTCTCTCTCTCTCTCTCTCTCTCTCTCACACACACACACACACACACACACACACACATTTAGAAACTCTCTTTCACTCTATCACACACACACACACACACATTTAGAAACTCCCTATCTCTCTCCTCTCCTCTCTCTCTGTCTCTCTCTCTCTTTCTCTGTTGTAGTGGTATTTCTTTTGGTAAAAGCTGATAGCAGATAGACTGATAGAGTGTCCATAAAAAGAGCGTCAAGGAGATCATTTTGTTTTGCTGATTTAAATCAGTGATGAGTGTATAAGTTGAGCTCACCTGGATCAGCTTCAGTCGAAGCTCAGGCAGAATCATTCTGTTATTCAGCGATTGCCCGATAGAGGGCACAATAGCACACTGTTTAGTGTCCGCAACTATCTCACCGTCCATTCAGGACTGTTTTACGAAGTTTTGTACATTTCTGATCAGCAGAACAACAGAAACAGCAAAAATAGCAAAGCCTTCCAAACTATCCAGTGATATCCTCGAATTTTGAACAGGAATTGGACACGACCACAGTCAAAGGTGCATTCACACAGCCTTCCATTAATGGGTCGTTAAGTGTGTCAACTCATTAGGCCTGGCTCAGGAACATCGCGCTTCGGTTGTGTTACTTAACAGGAGGTAAGTAATAGAACATCGTGCGACAAGATATTTATCTATTTATGCCACCCATTTACCGGTCGTCACTCCCCATGCATCCACTTAAGTTAATGTTTCAACGTTTTTATGTACTCCACAAACCAACACTTGATTGAAGAGCACTTGTACTGCAAATCTACGTAGTATATTTAGAAAGGACGGCTGAAATGCGCTTGCCATGTTTTGAGCGTATTGTTGCAGGCCATCACTTGACAACACTCTGCGTGGTAAGCCTAGAAGGCACACAAATGCGCGCAAGGTGACACGCACCTATTGCGTGCGGTTTTTCTAACAACTCCCTTTGTGTAGTTCAGAGAGGAAAGGTGCGTTTTAAATGGTTTGGGACAGAAAACGGCTTATGTGTTGAAGTAGGCATTAAGCACTTTAATCCCCCCATCACAGACGTAAGGCGAATGGGGTGAAGTCGTGAGCGTAATGTGGCGGAGGCGCTGGTGCTCGACTCCTCTTGAACGCGCTACTGCAGGCACGGAAACTTTTAAATTTAAACTTTCAAACTACTCGATGGCTTCCGGAATGTTTATAGGATAATATAATCTAACTGTTTATTTATGACCTACATTTAAAGTTAGTGAACGGATGGAAAGAGTGTTAAGGATGGCTACTTTCCCAACAGTCCTCAACAGTGACACATGAGCTGTGATGTGATGTTAGGTTCAAGTGTACTTCTGAAAATATGAATATCTTTTGCTTGTCAGGGGCATGGCGCACATGCATAACATTTCCACTTCCACATTAGCGAGTCTTTACCCAACTCAAAACCATTATAACCAATACAATCTAATCTTCATTAATGGGAGCTATGCGTGTGTCTGGGCTGTGATATCCAGTGGCGACCTGATGGGATTTCACATAGGTCGACAGTGACGGTGGGAGGGAGAGTTCGCCTCATGACGCCCGCCCTGACATCACTTGCGCTGGCGGAGCAAAGCGGACGGGTGCGTTGATATAGCCAGAGTGCCTCTCGATCACTTTACGCTCAAACGCTGCTATCTGGATGAAGGAGGAGAAGGCGAGGCGGCAGCACTGAACGAGGGAGAGAACTGCGCACAGAGAGCCCAAGCGAGAGCTGCGGAACGCACAGAATAAAGCATGATAAAGACAGCCTCTGCGCATGGATAAATCCAAGCCCATTCACCAGCATTCTACTGCTGCTGAGCCCCCCGACAAAATGGGACTGTGCCTAAATTGGAATGTGGTTATATGCGACCAAGGACCGACTTCATGAACCTTTATTGGAAAACAACGCAAAAAAAAAAAAAAAACTCCAAGGGCTGATTTGTTTGCCAGACCAACATCACCAAACGCTGCGCGTCTTTTTTGTTTATCTACTCCGATGATCAATTGCCGTTTCCCCTTTGGAGCTCGGGAGACAGCACTCAAATCTTCAGCTTTGAGTTGGAAAGTTAGGCAGCAAGGCGATTGTGTGTGGAGCTCAAATTGGCTCTGCGCCGTTTTCTGCAGCGGAGTCCCGGGAGGATGATATTTAAAGCATTGCGCTCCGTGGAGGGTTAGACGACACATCTGGTTGATAGCCTAGTTTTGAAAAAAAATCCCAGCATGCTCTGTCCAGTCAGTCATGACTTGAAAATACTAAACGTATGACTAGAAATGCTGAGATTGATTTTGTATTGTTTTACTAACAAGCCTAAGAAACTTTAACAATTGCTCTTGGCAGTAAAGAAACAGAGTGCGAGCGAGGAAAGATCACGGCCGCCTTTTTTGTGCCAGTTTGCTTATGTCGCATTACGTGATTTGTGAAATATTTACATAATACATACTATATTTTTGGTACAGCAGAATTTTAAGCTATTATTTATTCTCGGACACTTCAGGAACGGAAGGGGTAATGTTTATCTGGTTTGGCAAGCAAGTCTAAGTTGATGCATGACTGAGCGTTCCATCAACACAGCGCACAGGGCAGTGCAACGGAAAATTTAATAGTGCTCAGATCTCACTGGCGCACCATCTTAATCAAACGCCATCGATCCGTATCTTGACGCTCTGCTGGAGTTTATTTGGACATCTGGATGCTAAGAATAAGTGTAAGGGAAGGAGAGAAGCAAAGGAGAACAATGTTTTGTCAGCAAGAGATATGAAACATATATATTTTTATTTAATATATATAATATTTGAAGTTTAGATATGCTATCATCAAGTCATAATTCGCCGATTTCATGTTATTCCTTGTATAACCATACTTTTTAAATCTATTTATAAAGACAAGTGATCTAACATTATTACCACTACATATTGCATTTTGATGATTAATAGTTAATTAAAGAAGGAAATAAAAAGTTTGCAACGGAATTCGTGCTCCTGGGAGTATAACTCGGACTCAGCATGGCATCCGTGTTGGACGGTGCTTGTTCTCCAGCCCTGACTATGACGGGGAGGAACGGCAGCAGTGGCGGCGGCACCTCCTCCCCCACCTGCAACCAGAGCATGCTCAAGCTGGCCCCTTACTCCCCGGAGGCCACGGCCGCGTTCGCCACGGCCATCACGCTGATGGTGCTCTTCACCATCGTGGGGAACATCCTGGTGATCATCGCGGTGCTCACCAGCCGCTCGCTGCGCGGCCCGCAGAACCTCTTCCTGGTGTCGCTGGCGGCGGCCGACATCCTGGTGGCCACCCTCATCATCCCCTTCTCGCTGGCCAACGAGCTGATGGGCTACTGGTACTTCCGCACGGTCTGGTGCGAGATCTACCTGGCGCTGGACGTGCTCTTCTGCACCTCGTCCATCGTGCACCTGTGCGCCATCAGCCTGGACCGCTACCTGTCCATCTCGCGGGCGGTCACCTACGGCGCGCAGCGCACGCCGCGCCGCATCAAGGCGGCCATCCTGGTGGTGTGGCTCATCTCGGCGGTCATCTCCTTCCCGCCGCTGCTCTCCATGAACAAGAAGCAGGACGCGGAGGGCGAGGGCCGCGGGCCCCAGTGCCAGCTCAACGACGAGCGCTGGTACATCCTCTACTCCACCATCGGCTCCTTCTTCGCGCCCTGCCTCATCATGATCCTGGTCTACATGCGCATCTACCAGATCGCCAAGCAGCGCACGCGCTGCCCGCCGGGAGAGCCGCGCAAGGAGGGCGGCGCCGGCAAGGGCTCCTCGTCGTCGGCCGCGCCCACGCCGCAGCTCAAGACCCACGGGCAGCACCAGCACCAGCACCAGCCCAACGGCAGGGGCAGCGGAGACGCGGGCACCCCCGGCGTCCCCCACAAGCTGGTGGCCAACGCCACGCCGCGGCCGCACCACCTGGCCGTGCCGCCCCACACGCCCTCCACGCGCGTGGGCAAGCGGCAGCAGCAGGAGGC
>NC_085001.1:11674882-11704882 GCF_963854185.1 Sardina pilchardus | reverse complement strand
TGTTTGGACCGTTGGTTCGGCTATGTTTGATAATGTGAAAGCAGTTTACTGAACTGGGTGTAGATCCAAGACTGGTATATGTGGTATATGGGTACAGTATATGGGTTGTTCGTTACAACTCCAGTGAGGTTAGAATGTCATCCATCCTGAAGCCAGAAAATAAAGATAAAGATGTGTATAAAGATAAAATGATGTGTATGGTTTTACTGCTTTTTTTTTGTAGCATTGCCAAGTAGCATTGGCCAAAAGAAGCTATAGTGTTTATGACATAAACGGAACGCAATCAGAAA
Organism: Sardina pilchardus; assembly: GCF_963854185.1. Taxonomy (NCBI): domain Eukaryota; kingdom Metazoa; phylum Chordata; class Actinopteri; order Clupeiformes; family Clupeidae; genus Sardina; species Sardina pilchardus. Next base: position 11,704,592 of record NC_085001.1, on the reverse strand, counting down.
TGTAACGTGAACATAGACCAGCTGAGGCAGGGCAAGAGGGGAGCAATTGCATAGTCTCACATATCTGGGGGCGGTGGTAGTGTAGTGGTTAAGGAGCTGGGCTAGCGTGCAGTAGTTGTCAGTTCAATTCCCAGCTTCCACCGCTGTGCCCTTGAGCAATACAAGGCACTTAACCCCAAGTTGCTCAAGGGACAATGTAAATGACAATTGAATATAGTTGACATGTAAGTCACTCTGCTAAATATAATGTAATGTACTGTGGCTATGCCCAAATCTCAGCACTGGCCTGTATAGGAGAGAAAGAGACAAGAGGGAAACCTGTGTGTCCCTCCCAAATGAAAAGCAAAGCACATATAGCAGATCAGACTGATAATTGTATACTGTTACTATAGACTACAACTGGTTTATCCTGTACCATAATATGCTTTGCTGGGCACTTTACCTTGACGAGATTGTACACACAGATATTAGGTGTGTTTACGCAACACAGTGCACTTGCGTTTAACCTACACAGGGTGACATGGAATAGAACAAAACAAATGAGTTTTGTGTTGACCTCCTCTGTTTACTCTGAGATCAAATATGCATTGGAGATGAGAATGAAGATTTGTTGAAGCATAAGCACATGAGGCTGAATAATAGATTGGTACACATTCAGTGGACTGAGGGACAGGAAGAGACAAAGAGAGAGAGAGAGAGAGAGAGAGAGAGAGAGAGAGAGAGAGAGAGGAAGATATATATAGAGAAAGAGAGAGATGGAGAGATAGAGTTGAGAGAGATAGACAGAGAGATACAGAGAAAGAGATAGATAGAGAGATATGGAGAGAGAGAGAGAGAGAGAGAAAGAGAGAGAGATGGAAAGCGAGATCGAGAGATGGTGAGAGAGACGGTGGGATAGAGTGAGATAGAGAAATGGAGAGAGAAAGAAAAAGAGAGAGAGATAGATAGAGAGAGATCGAGAGATGATAAGAGAGAGGGTGAGAAAGAGAGAGGGAGGAGAGGATGCCAAGGCTGGGTTATGACAGGGTGAGACAGCAGCGGGGTTAGGAGGAGAGGCACTCTGAGGACGCAAGTGTTTAGTGGTGACAGATGTCAAACCCCTCCACAATGATTAGCCGTGAGGGAGAGGACAGGGAGCATAATCCCTGGCTCCAGTAGATGCAGAAAGAGGATGCACACGACTCATATGCACACACACACACACACACACACACACACACACAGTCACCCACACATGCAGGCACACACTCACTCACACACACACTCGTATGCACACATACTCGCACGCACTTACACAGACACTTGTATGCAAGCACGCACGCACACACACACACACACACACACACACACACACATCCATGCACGCAGTCACTCACACACGCACGCACACAGACACACACACAATTTCAGTGCTGGCCAGGAGTCTCAGAGCAGTGATGAGTTAGGATTTCGGGGAAACCAGACAGATAAAGATTCACAGGAATGCCAACGGACTTGCAAAACACAAACCCATCTCGGCACTCGGCAGTCTCTAGCCCTTCCCTGTCACACTCATTTCATTACAATACTATAGAGATAGACACACACACACACACACACACACACACACACACATACACCACATGCAAATACAGTGTATTTCCAGTCTTGTGAATATGAAATGGGTAAACAATGGCAGATTTTCGGATATCCATCTATATCCATATAGAGTGATCTGTCTCTTATATTATCACAGACAACAATAATCTCGTCCTTGAAGTCACAAAACAACAGAAAAGCTGTTGACTTTAAACACATTCATTATAGAAGCTGATGATCAAACAGTCAATAGGCCCATTGTGTAAAACACTGCAAATAAGTGCTTAGAGACATGCCAAAGTCAACGGCGGCAGAAACTGGGCAGAAACTGAGCGTTAGGTGCAAACAGAGGGGAAAAGTAATGCTTCAGGACACTAACACACTTTCGCATATTGGCCCAGAAAAATATACAACACACACACACACACACACACACAAATAAAAATGTTTTTTTGAAAAACATCACATGATGGGGCAATTTCACACCAACTGCATCGCATCGACGCAACAGCACAAAACTGTGACACTCGGACCAAATGTATTCCATGAGTCAGAGCTAACTGCCTCCAGGCAAGCTATGGGGCCCGAGGTCGTTATATATATATAGGCCTATTGCGTGTAATTACGACGACTCGGGTGCCAACTGGCTAATTACTCCATATCCTGTATATAAATGGGAGCTACAAATGACAGGAAATGAATGTAAAAGCTGCAGTTGTGTCCTGTGTGGAAGGTAGGCGAGTGATAATTGTTATGGTGTAGTAGTGCACAATGTGTGTGTGTGTGTGTGTGTGTGTGTGCGAAAGAGAGAGCGAAAGAGATAGAGAGACCAAGAGAGAGAGAAGGTGTGAAGGTGTGTAAATGTGAATGTGTGTGTGTGTGTGTGTGTGTGTGTGTGTGTGTGTGTGTGTGTGTGTGTGTGTGTGTGTGTTTGTGCCAGTGTGCAAGTGTACCCGTGCTGAAGCAGTGGCATCGGGCGGGAGTGGCACTTTTCGCTGGCAAGCGCAGCGCCCGGTATGCAGGCGGCAGGACACGCGGCCAGTAGCGCGGCTTAATTGCCAATTTCTGTGCGGATGGCAAACAAAATTAGACCAATGTCCAGATGAAATAGATACCAATTACAGGGGTGCACGCTCGCTTGGCGAATGAGTGATTCTCTTGTAAAAGGCATTTGACTAGTGGGGGCTCGAGCCAAATCACTCACAGTTACCCGGACGAGCTTGCTCCTTATTCGCCACGTTCGATATTGCACCGATATTGACAGAGGCATTATTCAACCCCGGTCTTATTTAGTTATTTATTCTGTCGAAGGAAAAAAAAAAAAAAGCTGCGGAGAAGCAATTACACAAATCTCACAGATGTATTTCATTTACTTTGAAAGCTTTTCTGTCCCCTCCACTATCACTTCTCCAGGGATTGTTGTCTGGCAGCGAGCACAATGAGCATGGGAGAGGAAGTGGTCACTGGTGACCGAACCAGAGCGGAGGTTAAATGACACTCATGTCGCACTGATAGCCTGCGTCTGACCTCAGCCATCCATTAGGACGGCGCCAGCGGATTTATGGATGTGGTTGATTCAAATAATAACAATAATGGGCAGGAGCCACGCTCAGCAATTACACTACACAAGTCACGCCGATATGATTTTCACTAGTCATTTTTCACTCCAAAAAATACACTCCCAAACACTGTTTTTTGTTTATGGTTATTTTATCTCGTTCTGGGTAGTTTTCTAAGTGTACAAGGTCAATAATACAAACACTGTCATGGTTATTCCAGAAATAGTTTTTTTTTTTTCACAACAAAAGCCGCTGTCATCTGTTAGAACAGCTCTGCATCATGCCTCCAAGTCAATGGTGCCTACAGTCTGTCTATGTTGCTGTCAATAACATAATCACAAAGAAAACAATCATGTTAAAAGTAAAAGTTAGACTTGATAAGTACTGCATGATTTGTACACGTTGCCCATAAACTGCAATGTGAACGATAAGACATACGATAACACGATATGGTAAAAAGTTGAAAATGTTACATATGACAACAAGAAGAAATATGCTAACCCTATTATGGTAAATCAGACCCCAGGATGAAAAGTGCGAAAACATCTGTGTGAGTCATGGTGTGTGCACTAGGCGGAGCAGCAAGCGTGACAGATAGGCTACTTACCGAAATACCCGTGTGGGAAAAGGGCAGGGCTACAATGTCTTTAGCTATTTATACACGGGACTCTTTATTAGCATTGTCCTCCACTGTGAATGTCACCTCCTATCATTAGGAAGTCATAGCAAATAGAGCCTGGTTTGGCAACAGTGCTAAGAGTGGAGCATCTTCAGTCTTCATCTTCAGAAAAGTAGAATCACTCCTGTTATCACAACAGTGGTAGGCCTAGCAGAAGAGTACGTTGGGTCCTATGTCATCCCCGCCCCCCGCCCCCCACCCCCCCAAAAAAAGAAAAAAAATCCTACAGTATGTTACCTGATCTCATACAAAGTGGGGAACATAGGACCCGGGGAACATAGGTACGCTCCTGTGAAACATGCTAATTCAGATGCTAATGAATTTACAGGGAAATCCATTTTAGCCGGATGCAGTAGACCACTCATCAAGGAGCCGTCTGCCGAGGTAGCCTACTCATGCAGCACATTACAAATGCAGACTTTTGAGAACTCGCTAAAGCAACAAAATGCATTTCCGCTGATGGATACTTGACACTGGCTGTGTTTTGTTAACAGGATCAAAGAGGTCAGCGTGTTGCGTGTTGCGCAATCTCCAGCTTCCAGCGTCTAATTATAAACACGAAAAGTAGGGCAGTTTAAGAGGGAACTTTGGAGTGATGAACCAGCCTCCCAAACACTCGAATGTTTATTAGTTTCCTCTCTGTTGCGGTGACTGATGAGGTAATGTCATCTAGCGATGCACATCCTCAGAAGCATGGCCAGTCCTTGAAAGTCATTACAACAAGAAGAGTTACTGTTTGGAAAGTTTGCAAATGGGAGGGTGTGCATCACTTTGTGGGTGGCAAGGCCTTCTGAGGGCACATTTTAGTAGTGGCAAGTGGCTTAATTATGTTTATATTTATGAATCATCATTCAGGCTGCCGCAACAGGCCGTTAAGCCAGTTTCGCCTTGCCAGTTCTGCTAATTGTATTGAGCCAGTGTTCATGTGTGTTTAATTTGCTACAAGGCTATTGTGTTGATGTTCAAACCATAGCCTGAAGCTTCTGTGTGCCTTTATTGGTGCTGAGCTAAAATGTTCTGCTTGAAAGCGACTCTTACAAATCTTTACTAATAATTAGATTGTCCATGTGGGCCGCTATGCGGTATATGAAAAGTGTGTAGCATAGTCCTTTGGGTAGCCTACCCACACAATTAAACACTCGATTGTCCTTTAATCCAGACAGCATACAGATGAATGGCCAACAGTAGAGACATGGCAGTTGTCTTTTAATGACTGGGCTAGCACAGGGAGTTATGGCGAACAATATTGTGGTATAATTAAAAACGCCCAAATACTTATGTTATAATTAAAAGACTGACTGCATGGTTTTGATCTGCAACATGATTTGTATGACTTTAAACTGGACTTGCATTGTCTTCTTAGCATTTGGTTGTGTCTTTTGCACTCTGAGTAACCTTCTTAATTAAGTGGGATGAGAGATATCAGATGAAACAGCGCACCAGGGTAGAGGGAAGCGTAGCTTGAATCCCAAAGATCTGCCAGCCCGTCAGTGAGAGGAAGGACCGTAGGGGGGGATGGGCTGATAGAGCCAATCTGCATTCTGACTGGTCAGAAGGCCCGTGATGATTTCTGAGGCATACGCCGCCTTCTTATCTACTCTCCAGCTGCCCCGTCTCTTTTCTGCTGACCGTCCGGCTGTAAGCTAATTCATCTGGCCTCCGAGAGCGGAAATCAAGCTCCGATTTCAGGCCACAGGGTCATCGCTACATTAAAGCCTCGAGTTTTAAGCCTCAACAGAGATGCTGATTGGGCACTTTTGGTGTTAAAATGCCCCCTGTCTTGGCTTTCTCCCAATCACGAAAACCACAGCCCCTGTGTCCTCTTTGCTGCGACAGACAAAAAACAGGTGCGTTCAGCTCCAATTAAGTTCTGTCTCTTTTGGAGGGAAAGAAGAACTTACAGAGTTAGTAAGTGTTTTCAAGCTCTCAGGCGTGTAGTCTTTCTCAATTTACTGGAAGCATCTGCACACCGACGCGTCTTGGCTCGTCTGAAGATGCCGTCCGTCTGTTGATTTGCTTCCAGCGAATTAAGGAACAAAGAGTGTTCCCTTGAGAATATGCCTTTCTTCTGGTTCTCTCGCCAGGAGCTCACCTTTGCTGTGCTTATGGTGTCAGCCAGTATTAAGCAGTCCCAACCTGGCCTTCCAGCAGGCAGAAAGTGAAAAGTCTGCCATGTGTACTTGTGCACTCTACAGGTGCGGATTGATCTACCTGGCTTATAGAACTGTGCTAATTGGAATCAGCTGTTTTAAGTGAACACTTGGAACAAATAGACCTCTGAAGTTCGCCTACAAAAAAGCTTCACCCATATCAACAGCATCAGGTATCTTGAGATTTTTGTTATGGGAAAATAACACAAGAATTTAGAATTATCACACCTGTCTTGTGGGGACGACGAAATCAGAAATGCAAACATTTTCCTGAACACACTTTTGTCCTCTGCCTTCGAGTGGATACTGTGATTTCTGTTATGTGAAGGTGGCACACTTGGATTTGTGCTACCCTAGAACTAACTTGCAATGCAACTTGCCATTAAGTTAGTTAGCAAGTTAGCTCTGGGAGAGCAAAAGTCAAAGTGTGCCACAAAATCACAAAATCCACTCTCAGGCAGTGGACAAAAGTGTGTTCAGGAAAACGTCTGCGTTTCAGACTTTTTTGTCCATGCGATAGTTATTTATTATTTTCCCATAGGGAAAAATCATCAAACACGGGATCTCAAATATGGCTGCTTTTTTGTAGGCGAACCTCAGAGGTCTATGTATGAGGACTTTCAGTTTCTGACTGCAGTGTTCCACCTGTGCCCTCCAGCCAAGTCACGCTGTACGTATTCGTGGTATACACAGAGAGCTGTGCCACAAAAGGGTATACAGTACGCTCGCGTTAGTGTTGATGTTTTGACAAAAACACAAACACCCCCAAGCAACCCCACCAAATTGCTGTGGCATTACAGCTTCTAAGCCTCTGTAGGATTTAATCAAGTCTCTTGGTCTCAGCAAAACACAGACAGCAGCGGGAGATTGCGCCATTATGTCAATGTGACAAGGAAGCTGCATTTTTGCGATTGCAGGCGCCGCTGTTTTCGAAGCGAAGCCCCGAGAAGAACGACACGCTGGGCTCACCCTCTCAGACCTCTCAGCTCCCTCTGCCTCCCCTTGCACGTAGTCGTTTCGTTGCTGCTGTGCGATCTATGGGTGTGTTTGGATTAGATAACTCGTGATCGAGCCGGACCAAAATGGCCTCCGCGTCTACACAAACACGAAAGAGTTCAGGCAGCAAGTCACCCTTGTCTACTGTGCTTCTCTCCCTGAGGTGGTGTTGGCCAGAATTTATTTTGCAAATATTGTTATTCCCCTCTGCAGCTATACCCTCTCTAGAATGTAAGACAAGCACATAGATTAGGTACTATATGCCATGCATTAGACATTGGAATGTGCATCAAAGCACACAACATTGACAGAGTGGTTGTAACTCCCCCTGTGTAAACTTTGCAGAAGATTGTTGTTCCCCCCCTCTGCACCCCCGCTGGCCCTGCAGTGACAGTGCAACAGCCTTTGGGTGGTGAGTGGGCAATAATCAGCCTAATTGTGCACACCTGAAGGTGTGGATAAGAAGCTCCCGAGTTGGCCTTCAGGGGCTGGCATTTTTGTCCACACCAGAGCTCATGCCCATACCCATGCGCTTGGGTGTGTGTGTCTTTCATATTAAACCCCTAGATTTGACTATGTATATATATTTATTGCAATAAACTACCGTTATTTTTGATAAACTCTGATGTCCGTCTCCATATTATGTTGCGGCTTCTGAGCCGCAAAACTGTATAAGGCTACATGAAGCAACGGGTTATAAGTTGTAATATAGTTTTCTAAAGAGCAAAGTGAGGTCCACATTTATGGATCAGGATCTGGCCCTTTTGTCGGACAGGCGGAGAGAAGATTGGGTCAGTGCAAGCCGGTCCGGATCATTATGGATTTGAAGTGAACCGGATGAGCGATTAGTCAGGGCACTTTTCAACGTGGGCTGTGGTCATTAGCTCCCAGAATAGAACGAATTGTCTTGCCTTGACGGCTAAATGCACGACTGTCGTGTTCGATAACAGCCCCCCTCTCTCTGTGTCATTCTCCCCTGCATCCACACAGACACACTTACACACATACACACACACACACACACACACACACACACACACTTATACTAACACACACACACACACGCACACACACACTTATACTAACACACACACATTCAGACACACACACACACACACACACACACACACACACACACACACACACACATATACACTTACACACAAACACACACACACACACGCACACACACACGCACACTTACACACAGAAACACAAACACACACAGAAAGAGAGAGAGATAGAGAGAGAGATTCACACACACAGCGATTCACACACATTAATCTTATGATTCTCAGTGGCCAATCAGATCACCTCTTAATGACGAGTCTTGAAATGATAATGCCCAAGGCTGACAGCACTTGCAAATGTGCTGTCTCCCTCATTCTATTTGTCTTTCACACAGACAGACAGGCGCCCGCGCGCGCACACACACTCTCACACACACACACACACACACACACACACACACACACGCACACGCACACATTTCTTATCTTTTGCTCTTTCTATCCATATCTCAGCCACTTAAATATAGGCCTACAATGTATGTGCTTCTATCTCTCTCTCACTCTCTCTCTCTCTCTCTCACTCACACACACACACACTCTTCTGCTCTTTCTCTCTTTCTCTCTCTCTCTCACTCTATCACACACACACACACACACACACACAGAGAAAAGCATAGTGGCTGAGTGTGCAGAAGTGTTTCATGTTGTCCCGTTGCTCTCTCTGCACCATCTGTGTTCTTGGCCCTGCCGGTCTCTCCAGGGCCCGCCATTTGCTCTGGCCAGCTGAGCCTGGACGCAGCCTCCGCGGAGCGCCACAAAGTCAGAGAAAGACTTCATTCTCCCCCCCCCGTCTTGTGCTGCCGTATTTCATACCCATAGAGGTGGCTTCTTCGTAGTCCTGCTTTGTGGCTTTGGCCTTGTGTGTGTTTGTGTTTTGAATAGGGAAGATATTTCATCCAAATGACCCAAGTTCCACAGTGTTAACAGAGCTATTCTCAATGGAGAATAAATCAACCCCCAAAAATCTCACGACAATAAAGTCGAATTCCTAGATTCCTAGACTTCAGTAGTAGCTAAATAGCAATGCCGGCTATTTAATTAGTTCATTTTCATGTAATAATTGGGCTACTATTGCGTGGTAAGTCATCCCCACTGTGTGCGAATGCACACTGAAAAAAAAAACCCCTAGGAACTCTCCAATTAGTAGTTAGTAGTCAAACTAATTAGTAGAACCGTGTTCTTAGAACTGTTGAACTTGTGTCCCTACAGTATGTGCCTATTAACAGTACATTGCTGCCGTTAAGAATGTTGATGAACATTTTCATCGCTAGTAGAACAAAAAAACAAAGTGTCAAATGCTGATAAGGACATGGCATCTAAATCACACATGATGTTGTGCAGTTTGAAACCATTTGCTTATGCTAATTGCACTATACAAGCTGTACAAATATATATATAGCTCCACACACAACAATAGTTGCAGTTAGATTCCATCAAAAGTGGTCCAGGTTGCCAAGCAACACATGGAGGGGCTGCAGGTCACCTCTCAAAAGCAGAGTGGTCAGCTGTAGGCTCCAGCACTCATGCCTCTCATCCAATCAAATTGCAAGTGTAACACAGGTGATTATACCAGTCATTTAGCATTTCATAGTCACTGATTACTTATGCAATAACGTCTTGGACTTGTAATCATACTGTGTGTTACTGTGTGTGTGTGTGTGTGTGTGTGTGTGTATGTGTGTGTTTGTGTGTGTACGTGTTACTGTGTGTGTGTGTGTGTGTGTGTGTGTGTGTGCGTGCGTGCGTGTGTATGTGTGTTAATGTTTGTGTGTGTGCGTCTGTGTCTGTGTTTTACTGTGTGTGTGTGTATGTCTGTGTGTGTGTGTGTGTGTGTGTCCTATGTCTGTGTGTGTGAGTGTGTGCGTGTGCGTGTGTGTATGTGTGTTAATGTTTGTGTGTGTGTATGTGTGTGTGTGTGTGTGTGTGCGTGTGCGTGTGTCTTATGTCTGTGTGTCTGTGTTTTACTGTGTATGTGTGTGTTACTGTGTGTGTGTATGTGTGTGTGTATGTGTGTATGAGTGTGTGTTGTTTCTCAACACCGTCTGCAGGTGTGTAGGAATCAGTGACAGATTGACTGACAAAGACCAAACGGCTGACGAGAGAGAGAGCGTGTGCCTGAGCGAGAGCAGCTCTAGCCAGCAGGGACACGAGGACAAGGATTGACACGCGCAGTGACACAGCAGGACAACTGCAGAGGTGTCTGCACGACATGTTGATAGACTGACTAAGTGACATGCGCGTGCAGTGCGACTGCAGCGGGCCGTGACTGAGGGCATTCGAGTTGTTTTGAACCCTAAAACAACGCAAAGTTCCCAAAATATCAACAGAACATGAATCATCATCACATGCACGAATGGTTTGCAGTGTACAATTTGGGAAGTTGTAATCATGTAATTACAACTCAGTAATCATGATTTTATCAGTATATGTGACCAAATGACCATATTTGACCCTTTATATAGCTGTGTGTAGATTCCTGCTAAATGCAGCTTGTCCTGTTCCCTCATCTTAAAAAATATTTGACAGTGACATTTAATCGATCGACTCAGACATTAGTGTGAGTCTCAGATTTACAGAGGCTAACAGGTCGTCCTCCGGGCATTGTCTCAACGCTGTCAACACAGGTTAATCCCTCTGTTGTTGTGTCAGTCAGGTTGCAGTCAGCCAGTCAGACGTGACTGTTAGCTATCCAATGCTTTGAGTCACTCACTGATTGTGCTTGTCCTTTATCTTGGCTAGTGGTTGATAATCCTAAGAGGAGGTTGCATACATTGTCATATTGAATTTCCCTTTGGGGATCAATAAAGTATCAATCTATCTATCTATCTATCTATCTATCTATGCATAGTTGGTACCTGTATGAAGAGGGTGGACAAATAGAAACCAGTTTTGTCAGATTGTTTGTTTGATGAAATCAAAACCTTGAAAATGAATAGGACCCCTGTGTGCGTTCTCCCGACCAAACCTATGTGTGTGAGTGTGTAGACTGCCAGATTTAGTGTTACAAGGGAGCTACACCACGCGTAACTGAAGCGGTCCGTTCACGAAGCGTATGCTGCAGCAATTAATAATCACTATAATCAATAGAAGTAGCTACACCAGACGCGACAGTGGCGCGTACATTCGAAAAAAATAGACCAGTCTTCTGAAATGGATTTTATGCGTTGCGAACGGAGCGCTTGAGTTACACGCATGCTGTAGCTCCCCTGCTGGAATACACATAACCCTTGGCATTGTGACACGCTGAATGCCAGGTTCAATGGCTTAGCGTGCTACTTCAGTGAGAGAGACACCAAGAGGGTTTCATAACACTCTTTAGAATGAACTCTTAAACCGACAAACTGAGACACTGCGAACACATTATTTCCTGCAGAAAGGAAACAGACCAACCCACTGAGGTAAATTATGGTGGGCAGACGTGTGTGTGTGTGTGTGTGTGTGTGTGTGTGTGTGTGTTAGTGTGTGTGTCTGTGTGTCTGTGTGTGTGTGCGTGTGTCTGTGTCTGTGTCTGTGTGTGTGTGTATGTGTGTGTAGTTTCGATGTTGAAGGGTACTCCAAAATGTCTGCAAATGTGTATGTGTGCATTTGTGTCACCGTAATATACTAATCTTGCAGGTGAGTGTAGGTCTCTCAGCACAGAAACTCAAAACAATAAATCACAGTGTTTGAAATAATACATCAACGTCATCAGAATATGCTGCAAGGACTGTTTTCATAGGTCTGTAGTCTTTTCTGGCTCATAATGTCCATACACTCTAATACTCTAATGCAATCTAGATAGTAGTAGCTGCCAACATTAAAATATTGTGTTTTTTTGGTCGTGTAATCACCTGGGATTCGCTGAAGCATGAAAGAAACGCAGCTCTAATTTTATCAGCTCCTCTCCAGTGGTTTAATTCCCGTGGAGCAAACAAATCTAATGAAAATGTACGTCAGTACTGTACTGTACGTCGTTTTGCCCAGAAGCTAAGTGAATAAACTGCATAAACAGATTTAGCTTTTCTACTGACCCTGTGCTTTTTAAATGTGCACCCACACAATACAGTCATGAATGTAAAATATATTATTGATGCTGTACAGACAGTGTACATCGACTGTGCTGATGGAAAAAGTTTTTGTCGTGCACACCGAGTGTGTACCAATAGGTAGACATGTGCACAGAGGAATATGGCTGCATTCCTTGCATTCAGAAGTTAGAGGTTGGACTTCCAATTCGTACTTTAAAGTCAGGGGGAGATCGATTTTCTTCAGGTAGAAAGACTGACTTCCACTGCACTTGATTTCAGGTGGAGGTGGGAGGTGGGAATTCTGTTTGGAGTTTGTCAAGAAACAAACTTGAGTTTCCAACAAGGAAATCTCCTACTTCTGAGTGAGTTGTCTCTAAACACAGTATTTGTTCCGCTGTAGGGTTAACTCTCTCTCTCTCTCTCTCTCTCTCTCTCTCTCTCTCTCTGTGTGTGTGTGTGTGTGTGTGTGTGTGTGTGTTGGTGTGTGTGTGTGACACCACTGGAGGGCATTGCCCATCATCGCCTCTGGCACACTAGAGTGTGGTACCAGTGAGAGTGCCCGTGTGAGACGCGGTCCAACCAAGGTACCTGCGTAGCGATGTCTGTATAGGTCATGACTCAGAGCCTGCCCCATCTCATCTCATGTCATTACGCATTGCCGCAGGCACAGGGGCAGTCTTTTGTGTGTGTGTGTGTGTGTGTGTGTGTGTGTGTGTGTTTCAACAGATATTCCTACTGTGGAGGGACCATGCAGGTGTGGATCAAATAACTCTTTTCATGAAAGCACAACAGCAAACACACTTACGCACACACATACACACACGCTCTCTCTCTCTCCCTCTCTCTGTTGCTCGCACACACACACACACACACACACACACACACACTCACACACTCAAAGGGTTTTCCTCTTAAGTGCTGTGGGACTGAAAAGAGTCACAGTGGACGCTTGCTGTCAGGATATTAAGGGATTAGACCAATCTGCCATGGAACAGGCCTAGGTGAGATGACACACTCATCCTTTTTCTCTCTCTCCTCCTCTTCTCTTCTCTTCTTCCTCCCTTCCTCCTGTACACGAGTGAGATGGCTCACATTCTATGGTGTTCACCTTTCCTCTTTTATTGTGTTACTTTTTTGTTCCCCTCAGTCGGCAGTCTCTCTCTCTCTCTTTCTCAACCTCTCTCAACCTCTCTCTCTCTCTTTCTTTCTCTCTCTCTCAACCTCTCTCTCTCTCTCTTTCTCTCTGTCTCCCTCTCTTTCTCCCTCTCTCCCTCTCTCTGGTGTGGGTCTCAACAGGGAATCCCTCATGGCTTTGTTCCTGCAGTACCAGACGTCAACACCGCTCGAGTCTGCTCCGCTTTGAAGCGGCGTGGCTCAGCTGTCTCCGTGTTGTGATAGAAACCAAAATGTCAGAAAACAAAAGTGGAGCATCGGCTCCATTCGGATGTGGATATTTAGAATTTAAAAGTAAAAAAAAAATAGGTGTAATTTCGCCGTCGTGTTCAGCGTCTTTCACTGTGTGAAATCTAGCATCACCTCCAGCCTCACACAGGTCAAGCTGGCTTGAGTGCATATCCGTGGGGTGCTGGCACTGTCCTTTTTCCTGTCTGCATTAACTCAGCATGAATCTCCCTCCATCCAGGGACCAAATGACAGATCTCTCAGGTGTGGGCAATTATAGTGCCCCTACTGGACAAACAGGCCCTAATCACAGCCGTCAGTCACCATAGAAAGGGAGCGTTACATTTCCGAAGTGTTCGTGTTTTATAAAGTGTAATATTCTGCTATAACATATTAAGTATGTTTCTGGCACATGTATTGCGCCTAGTCCTAGATTATAAACGTTTTTTTCAGCGGGGTGCTGTTGCGCCATGCACGGGTCCAAGTGCCCACCACGGGGACCCAGGTTCAAATCCGATCAGCGATCATATCCTGATCCCACCCCACCTATCTCTCTCCCTCTCACTTCCTGTCTATCTTCATTTGTCCTGTCCAAAAATTATACTTTAAGAGAAAAATAACTTTTTTCAGTGGATATCCATTGAAGGTTCTCTTTTAGTCTAAGTCTTAATCCATGTATGGAAAATTTGGCCATTATCGTATTATGCTATATATGTTATATATCTTCAGGAATAGGAGGTGTGCAAACAAAATGTACGGTCTTAATGAATTATGGAAATTGCATGCTTACTGTATGTCATTACAGTAATTTAATGAAGGTATTGAGCGATGGACTATCCATAGCCTACGGGCTAAAAGACTGAGTAAAGCCTGGATGAGCAAAGCATGAATGCTCTGTTTAGGTGCTTTCATTCATTCTATAGTCTGTACTGAAATATTGGAAACATAACCATTGAAAATAAGTATCATTGCCAGGAGCGTGTGATTGGATTTAATCTTATGTTCACATTTTGTGTGCTTCTATCAAGGTGTGTATTTTAGGCAGAGGCTTTGATGTAATTCTTGGTGAGATGGGGAGAGCCACTGTTTTAAATGTGCGCTCAAAAACAGTCTTCCTAACTACAACTGGCCCAGTTATCAACATTGTGTTATCCAGTATCCCAGAGGCAAAGCCCGCCCGTAGTCAGGCATTCGGCAAATAGGCTATTTAGGGACCTGCTGCATTTTGCCCCTCTGAGCTGTGCTGATGGCTCCCCATCGCCACAACAATAAGCCCGATGATGACTGTTATTTTTGAAAACCCAACGAAAACCAACCACGTCAAATATTTTCACTGGGGGTTTAATCACCGAGCAAATCATTTTCGTTGTGTTGTCCCTTCTCGGTGCCTGTTGGATTGCTTCCCATCCAAAAATTGCGTCTGAATACCACACAACAAAGCCTTTCGCCTCCCACCCTCAACACTCCTCTCCCTCGCATCCAATTTGGAAATATTGACAGCTGAACAAAGACGAGTGTGTAGTCATTTGCCACAGTGGGTGAAAACCCATTTCCTTCTCCGCGTGCTGTGGACTTGCTGCGTGCTTTCATTCTGAACATCTCTTAACTCATACGAAAACTAAGTTCATATTCCCAGGCCATGGTGTGTAAGGTCCTGTCCTTTCCATATGTGTATAAATGTCCCTTTCTGTTTTTAAGCTATAAAACACTATTCCTGTGGGAGTTTATCTTTATGCATGATGTATTTGTGGTGGGGCGCATAGGGACCATATCTGAGGTTTGAATTCAATTGGCCTCACGTTTGGAGAGTTCTGGTTGCCTATAGCTTTCGGGATGCATGACATATGTCCGTGAGAACTGCGGATTTGTGGTCATGCATGTAGCTTACGTAGTTTTTTTTAACGCATGACTTAGTGTTGAGTTGCCATTTTGTCATGACATAGACCTGCTGCGTGGCAATTATTGCTCAATCGTATGTATTGCTCTGTCAGCACAATGGGTCTGCGACAGCCACGCTGGATCCGGTGGAAAACGGTTTGATGAATCACGGCAGAGATGCGACATGAAGACGTGCTGAGACCGGCACAAAAACGACTCTTTCCTCATTACTTTCCCATCACCCAGAATCCCCCAACACACACACACACACACACACAGGCATAGACACACAGAGATATACACACACACACACACACACACAGGCATAGACACACAGAGACACACACACACACACACACACACACAGGCATACACACACACACACACACACACACACACACACACAGAGAAACACACACACGCACACACGCTCATGCGAGAGGGCATACACACACGGCTCTGCAGAGCGGTGTCTGTATAGTAAAGATGTGACTGCAATACCAACATGGTATTTCAGTGTCCTAATCTGCTTCAGTTAATTTACTCCCTTGTGATGTGTGTGTGCGTGTGTGTGCGTGTGTGTGTGTGTGTGTGTGTATGAGTGTGTGTGCCTGCATAATGTGTGTGTATTTCTTTCTCGGAGTGTGTGTGTGTGTGTGCATGATTGTGTACATGCATTTTATTATGTGTGTGTATGCACGTATGTATGTGTGTGTGGGGGGGGGGGGGGGGGGGGGGGGGGCATATGAGTGTGTGTCCTGAGTTGGAGGAAGCGGATCACTGCATTAGGGATGAATTGGATGAACTAAAGCTGTAAACCTCTGTTACTTAGTGACAGGGAATGGTGAAATTCCATAGGGGGATAATTGTTCATAATAACCCCTCCCACACACACACACACACACACACACACACACACACACACACACAGAGAGAGACAGACACACACACACACACACACACACACACACACATATTCCCAGCTGCTAACGCGTCATTCCGAGTGTCGGAAGTGAGAACGAGGGAACACTTAACCACAGGAAGGTTTCAGGAGACCGGGCTAACTGATGAAAGAGAGCGATTATCTGAGCTCTCCACTTCCGCTTTGAAATTGCATGTTAGACTGAGCAAATGAGGACTCGTTTCATCTGTAATGGCCCTCAGGTCAGTGGGAGCTGATGACTTATTCAGGGACCTGAAAAGTTCCTTCCCATAAAAATAATGGTGAAAAAGAGGGAAAAGAGACGAGGCAAAGTGTTCGATGAGGCAACAATTTCCCATAGGAATGCATCCGGATGTACAGTCTGTGACGCCACTTCTAATGAAATCATTGTCCGTCACCACCCCTGACATAAATAAACTCCTTATGATCATGATCGTTAAGGTAGGCTAATGGAGTTCATTTGTATCCTGTATTATATGGCATCCAAATGAAATTCCCATAGGATTTTTTTTGATTTTGAGATGTAATGATTTCTTCTGGTTTAATGAGATAGCTTTTTCGTACTGTCCTTGTACCATGTTTATGCCTAGCTGGCATGCTGAATGAGTGTGTGTGTGTGTGACTGTGTGTGTGTGTGTGTGTGTGTGTGTGTGTGTGTGTGTGTGTTTGTGGAGTGGTGGGAGACTTCATTTACTTTCATTTGAACAAAAATGCAGGGCTTCCCCTCCTCTGAGGGCCCTGGTTATTCAGTGCCTGTTTAAAAACACACACACACACACACACACACACACACACACACACACACACACACAGAGAGAGAGAGCGAGAGAGACAGACAGACACATGCAAGTGCATGAGTCCTTTCATATCCAAACAGTCCTGCAGTGTACTCACTTTAACAAGCTTTATCACCCCTGTGAGTTCCATTGGACGTTGACAGACAATTATGAAAAGGTTCAACTTCTATACGGTCCGCCCTGTGGATGAATGAGTGTTTGTAGTGACAGAAAACTAAAGTGTAACAACATTTGGTCTGTTGGTTTGGCTTATCATACAGGCACAGAGCTTACAAAGTCCATTCTTGGCTTGCCCTCAGTCCTCAATTGCTCTCACACAGTCAGACAGACGTGTTAAGCAGTTCATGCTTTGTCACTCCCCTCTGTGGATGCTGACTCTTGACATGGTGGAATGCACTACCAGTTCCTACCAGAGCAGGGACATCCCTCTCCATCTTCAAAAAACCTCTGAAGAGCCAGCTCTTCAGAGAACATCTTCTCTCTCCGCTTACAGTCTCTCTTGCTGATCCTAGACCTGCTGTGCCACCCGACTATAACTGACACTTGACAGTTTCAAAAACACCACTCACTGATGCACTTCTTCTTGTGCCACTCCACCTTTTAAAACATATTCCTGAGTTGTTATGAGAATACTTTTTAAAAGCTTAATCATGTTGCTCAACTGGTTTAAACTTTAGATTTATGAAATGGTTGCATACAGTATATTACATGGATTGAAGAAAGGCAAGTCCTACACAGGCAAACAAGAGATTTTCTCAACCCTATGGAGTTTTATGATGATGAACGTTTGGTGCAGGTTGAAACTTAATCCTTGTTTGTGCAGCCCACGGTAAATATGTGAGTTTGGGGCAATATGTCCTAGGACAAGTTTTGATTTGTTTATTTGTTTATATCATGTGACAGTAACCACCAAATACCTCTGTGAAAATTACCTCTGAGATTTTGGTTCTGGCAGTTTGTCTGTCTGTAAGCAGGAGGAGGCAAAGGTAAACGTTCAATTTCCATGAAAGTTGGTGGGAAGCAAATGGAGCAAAGAAGAATCCATTAAACTTAAAAGCAGACCCTGACGCATTTCATTTTGCTTTCGCTAACTTTGAGGAACATTTGGCCTTGGCAGAGATGGCACACTTCCTTTGATTTATTTTCGTCACAAATTGTGGATGGAAAGCAACAGCCTTTTCTGTGTGATGTCTATGACAATTGGACTTTCCCTGATGCAGCAATGAATAGGACTGGGTGATAGCTGCATGACACATCATGTTAAAAGCTTCCATTCAAGCAGACTGCCATAGTAAAGTCATTCTTGTAGACTATGCTTTGTTCACACTCTTCTTACCCTCGCCATTGTAGCATACTGGAATCCACAATGTTCCACACAGCAGATAAGAACGTTGCTTATCTGTCTCCCTATAGTTTAGCTTGCATTGGAGCTGTCAGTCAGCTGTGTTTTAGGGGTCCAAGCACAAAAGCTGCAGGACTCCTATTGTTTTTGTTCTGATCTTTAACCCTTTCATGAAATTATGTATAACCGTTATACAGACACCACATTTTCACCTTAGGTCCCAAATCAGTGTGTGATCTCACAATTGAAAAAAAAAAAATCTCTCTATATTTATACACACACACACGCACGCACGCACGCACGCACGCACGCACACACACACACACACACACACACACACACACACACACACACACACACACACACACACACACACACACACACACACACAGTATACACACAGTATACACATACTGTATATACACTCTTCTCAAATGTATATCTTTATACAGAGTTCTTATAGGTTGCAGGAACATGCTGATAGACTCCGCAATGGTCTGTGAATGTAAGCCTACAGCATGCATGCAGAAAATGTAGAAAATTACCGATATGAGCGAGAGAGAGAGAGAGAGAGAGAGAGAGAGAGAGAGAGAGAGATAGAGAGAGGAGTCAATAATGTGAAAGGTGGCAGAGGACTGGGGGAAGGAGTGCCGTGTTTGCCGTGATTGTGTGCCGTGTTTCATATACTACTATATGACACTATGAGGGGTTCTGTGTCAATGAGAGATAAAGTGCACTGTACAACCCAAGTTATAGTGTGTATCTGTCTGTGTGTGTATGTGTGTGTGGTTGCTTTGAACTGGGCTTTCAAAGTGGTTGCAGATTTCTGACTTTCGAGCCAATCTGTTGTGGGAATAGGCAGATTTAAATGGATGATATTTGCGGAAAGCATTGAAAGAAATGGTCGCAACAACAACACTGAATCTTATTCATTGTGTATTGAAATTTCTCTGAAATTAATTTTCCAAATTACACAGCCTAAAGATATTGGAGCTAATTAAAGGTGTACAACTATTCTTTGATTAGAAAACAATGCAAGCATTTATTATGCAATACTTTAGATTAATTCTGCCCAAACCTTTTTTTCTGCTATAGTTGCTCCAGTACAAACCTCCTCAATCACCTCCATGTTTCATTAAATACTGATAATCCGGGACTCTGAGACTAGTTCACTCAACTCTTGGCTTTGGAAACACAATATTTTTGCCTATTTCCTCACTGTATAATTAATGTTATTTTAAATGTTTGATTTTAATGCTTACAGTACAACCTTGTAAAGAAGTATAAATAACAGCCCTCCTGTGCAAACATCGATTCTCCCGAGAAATATTCTAGTATACTTTGAAGTTTTATTCCAGTCAGCATGTCGGTGCTTTAGTGGATCAATCTGTATTTGAAATATGCAGGATTTGGCTTTTTGTATTTAGAAAAATAACCAATATTAAGCGTGAGACACAATGAATTCATTGAACTATTCAGCTTTGTTTATTTTTTTTATCCTAAGTACATTTTATACTATGTCAATAACTTGTTTCTGGCTTGAAGGATATCTAGTAAAATATGAGGTGTCTGATTCCTCTCCTTTTTAAGTCATCGGTCTTCCCTCAGTCTTTGTCAGTTATTTGTTGTGTAAAGTCTCATCTTATGCAGTGTTGTTGGTCCTCTGGGTTTTGTTTAAAGTAAAGATAACCTGGTTTGCCTCGTCTCAGTGTTGCCATAGTCCGCTTATTATAAGCGACTTGGGCTTGTTTATTTGTGAAGTTGCAGGTTGCGTCTTTGAAGGCGTGTATTTTACGTGGTCGCTTCTTTTGGGCTTGCTTCTTGTATTGTTTCTGCGTAGAATCCACGCAGCGCCTACTACACACACCGAGGGCATTTTAAAGCTGCTATGCGTCTGTGTCGACTCTACGCTGTAACTGTAAGCTCCTCTGGCATGACCGCTCCAGAAATGTTACGTCGGGTTCGGAGAGGGGATGCTAACTTTTTGGTATTGGGTCGCTTCTTAAGGCTGATTTTCAGAGACCTGCTGCTTTTTTTTTGCTCACGAGACCTGGCAACACGGGTCTCGTCTTGTCTTGCTTTGCACTTGGATCCACACTCTCTCCTTCCAACAACCGTGTCAAAAACACAGTAATGCAAAAAACACTGCAGGAAATGCTTTGAGTTTTAAGGGTTAAAGCCACAAAGGACAGCATTGTTCAGAGCTCACCATATGAAAAGCCACTATAGGTAACCTAATTTCCCTCCTACTGTAGGCCTATAAGTGATGACTCATCACTGCCTGCTGCTGCTACCCTTGTGCTGGTAACCACCCCAGAGTTTTAAATCATTCTGGATGTTTCTACGCTTGTCTGCTATGCTCTAGTTCTTGTGTGTGTTACAGTATGCCTGGGCATCTTTATGCCCCCTGAGATATTTCACGTTGTTTATTGTTACTGTCAGTGACATCACGTCATACAAATGAATAAAACATGAATTTTAAAATGGTAGATAGTTGCTATCGCTTATTCCATTCCTCTTATCTGAACGTGCTTGACAGCCAGCATTTACAGCTGCTTTACGTTTACATTTGTGCATTTGGCAGATGCTTGTATCCAGTGGCTTACATACAGTATGTATTATGTAATTATGAGGGCCATTGTCCACGGAGCAACTTGGGTCAAGTGCCTTGCTCAAGGGCACAACGGTGGAAGCCGGGAATTGAACCCACAACCTTTCTGCCTACTACATGCTATAGCCCAGCTGCTTAACCGCTGTTGGGTTTTCCCATGAATGACAGGACTGGTAAGTAGAGTCCTGCATGGATATAAATGATTTAACAGCTTGCTTCTAGATAACAACAAGTAAACACAAGTGTAAGGGAACTTCTAAATACACTGTACAGAGTTCAAATAAAGTTCAGATGATTTGAAGTATCTAGTTCAATCACAACGCAGAGTTCAGATGAAGTTCAGATAATCTGAAGTATCCAATCACAGCGCAGAGAGGCCTTCACACTGGTGGCATCTATTTGATCTGCAGATGACATAAGCGATAGACACAATGCCTTCCTTTCTTCTCCTTTCCCCCTTTAATGTTAACGCCCATGTATGCATTTCCTGCTGTACGTCTGCTTGCCGATGGCTCACTCAGGCGTTTACGTGAGCATCCATCCAAAATCAAGAGATAATGCAGGGGAGGAGGGAGAGAGCGAGAGAAAGAGAGGGAAATAGAGAATGTGTGTGTGTGTGTGTGTGTGTGTGTGTGCCTGCACATGCGTGTGTAAAGGCAGCAGAGTGTGTCAGCTGATAACGGGCAGAACGGTGCGCATACATGGAAGTGTGTGTCAGTGGGAAGGTCCCCCAACTGTGTGTTAAAGAGATAACAGACTCTCACTGTGTGTATATGCATGTGTGTGTGTGTGTGTGTGTGTGTGTGTGTGTGTGTGACAGAGAATGGAAGAGAGAGCATTCTCTGATTCTGTGCACATCACTAACCTCTCTCTCACACACACACACACACACACACACACACACACACACACACACACATATACACATTCTCTCTCTTTCTCTCTCTCCCTCCTTCCCTGCTTGGATTACACACACACACACACACACACACACACACACACACACACACACACACACAGCCAGACATCTACTATAGCACTGTCCAACCTCAGAGATGCAAGTCAGGCTCTCTGTCCACACCTATGACTCATGAAGGATTCCGCCGGATTTCTGGGGAAAAAAAGCTTCAAGGTCTTCTAGAGGCCTCCTTCTGTAATCGCAGAAAAACAGACAAGGTACTGCTCTGTTTGTCAGCATCAGCTGAAACCTTCTGGCAGGTGGGGTGAGGTGTGTGGGGGTGGGGGGGGGGGGGGGGGGGGGCGGGGGACTAAGGTAGACTAAGTTTTTTGTGCAAGTAATGTTTCTAGAAAGAAGACATGTGTTGCCTCTCAAGATTGTTTTTTACATTTGTTTAGAGTTGGAGATATGCTGTTTGGAGGCAGTGAGGTGGTATAGGTGGGGTGGAGTGTGTGTGTGTGTGTGGGGGGGGGCTGCATGTGTGTGTGTGTGTGTGAGAGAGAGAGAGTGTGTGTGTGACAGGATGTACTGTGCTTGTGTTTGCATGTCTGTGTGGCGAGCGGGAGTGGACAGTGTGTGCGTGTGTGTGTGTGTGTGAGTGTGTGTGTGACGGGGTGTACTGTGTGTGTGTGTGTGTGTGTGTGTGTGTGGGGGGGGGGGGGGGGGGTAGCTAGTAGAAGCAAAAAAATGTGTTTTGCTTTGAAGCGCATCAGCATCATTAGTATTGGGCCTCCTCCTAATTAAGCCCACGGCTGAGTTGAGCTCGATAGCCGACGACACATGCAACAACTCATTAGGCTCTCTGCAGACTGTCTCATAATCAAGTCATTCTAATGCTCACCCTAGAGCACAAATGCAAAGTTAATAAAAATTATAATCGTGATTATAGTCTATTGAAAAGATTAAAATCCTTCCTGTTCATGCAATTGGCTTTGCATGACAAGTCCATTCCTAATCGATGTCATGTTCTGCTAAATCGCTACACTCATGAACACTAATGTTCACTGATGTCAAGGCTATAGAATTAAGGATGCTGTTTTTTTTTTTTTTTTTTTTTTTTTGACTGAGACTGCAACAAAAGGATGCTTCTTCATAAATACAGTGTAAGTGTCTTAACTGTTAGCGCAGGCTGTCACAGTATGTCAAAATATATGCAACATGGGCTAAGCTAACTGATGTGCCACCCAGTGAAAACAGTCTCCTGTCGAGTATAGTTGACTCATTGGCTGCCTTCATTTTTGGTTTCCCATCTCAAACGGCTCGCTGTAATGTCATTGACTCTGTTATTAACTCTTGAGAAGTACAGTGAATGTCTTTGGATGTTAAACAGGCTACTTAGACTTTGGCAGTAATGTTAAACCTGGTCATGCACGCAAAAGATACAGGAAAAAAACGACATGCAAACCTCTACTAAGATGAATGTGAGTTTTGATGGACCAAAAGCCCGCAGCGGGCAGATGTGTCTTAATAATGATATCAGAATGTAAGAGTCCCATTATCTCTTCTATGGTGCTTAATTAAACGGAGCTGCACATCTCGGTTTGAGCGCCAGGCTGATTCGTTAGGGCTAATTATGCAATTAAAAGCGCCAGGTGTGAATTCCACCCAGTAAGTCTCCAGCAGGCCTCTTAATTCATTTATTCAGCCAGGAACAGAAAGCAGATTGGAGAAGATGCCTCATCTGAACCCATCCCAACACCACGCAGAGAGAGAGAGAGAGAGAGGGTGGGAGAGAGAGAGAGAGAGAGAGAGAGAGAGAGAGAGAGAGAGAGAGAGAGAGAGAGAGAGAGAGAGAGAGAGAGAGAGAGAGAGAGAGAGAGGGGAGGGCAGCAACGAAACTTGGGCAGAAACTTGTTTCATGTTTTCTGTTTTTTTTTTAATTGTGGAGTTTCCTCAATATTTTATCCAAGAAAATTATTTTGGGGGGAAGAAGACAAATAAGATGAGGATGAGGAAGGGGAAGAGGAAGAGGAAGTGCTTTCAATTAAGGAGTGTTGACTAACTCCTTCTTTCACGGCCCTGCAGTTGAGAACTCTGCCGCTGACACACTGTAGATATTTCTACCGTTCACGCGCAGAGTAAAGTTTCGTCGGCAACAACAACCTCGACTGTAGGCCACCGACGCTGGACCAGACATCCACTTCTCTGTTTTTTTAAAGAAAGACT
This sequence comes from Sardina pilchardus, assembly GCF_963854185.1. Lineage (NCBI taxonomy): Eukaryota > Metazoa > Chordata > Actinopteri > Clupeiformes > Clupeidae > Sardina > Sardina pilchardus. Next base: position 11,680,457 of record NC_085001.1, on the reverse strand, counting down.
CTCATTATGCACCGGGAGGATGAACTCCTCAGCCAGTCAGCCAGTCAGTCACTCAGGAGCCTGCCCAAGGGAATCTATTTTTTATGGGGAAAGGTCCAGGTGTCGTTCATTAGGTTCACTAAGCGCAATAGCTGCCGAGGCCTTATGGGTAATAATTATTTTGCGAGGCAAGGGCTGCAGCATTTATGCTGAGAGACAGATCTGGCCTCATAAATTAAACATAGTTTTACTGATTACATAAAAATGCCCAAGTTTAAGGTAATGTATGCTTTAAGTGAACTTTCCAATTTCATATTCCAATGAAAAATATTTTATCAACACAGACCATGCTTAATGAGCCAGTAATGAATCCATCAATTAGACACAGTAATACAGTTATGTAACCACAGGCTCTCACTCGAAAACCCCAATATTATGACTTCAGAATGACACAGAAAGTCCCATAGACATGAGGAGGCCTTCCTAACGTTCGGAAGTCCAATCATTTCGTATAATGACCGCTGCAAAAAAAAATAATGACCACTGTCAACGGCATCGGATTTTGTGCCTCTGATCTGTGCCATTCAAATCATTCTGTGCCAGTTTGTTCATTTATCGCAATGGAAAGTCATTGGAAAGTCAGCAAGAAATACATTGCTAAGCAACATCGAAAAGTTCCAAGTTCTATTAGTGTGGGCAACTATTGTGTACTTCGGTGGCAGCAACGAAACGGGAACAAAACAATTAAAAAAGACACATTGTACAAAGTTCCCTTTTCTGATTTTAGCAAGTATAATAAGCCGTTCACATCAGGGGTCCTGTCTACCCTGCCGGGACCTATTTTCTCGATAATGACCAGCAGACAACACATTACGCAATAACCTGAGTACTCAAAGTCTATGTAAAGACAGACACTGTTTGTTTAGCATACAGTAGTCCAGCAGTGGGGAGCAATCAGTGAAGACAGTGAGAAGATGAGAGGCTAGACAAACAGCAGCCTTGCAGCCTCCGTAATGAGGATTTGGCACAACCTGACAATCAGATTATGCAGCAGCGTCAGCCAACAGAACAAATAAACACACAGTGAATAAATACATTTATAAACAGTCTCTGTAAATGCATAGATTAATTATCTGGCTCCAAAGGCATTACGGTGCTGTATAATCAGACGATAAAATGCAGACTGACTTGGAGTCAGTCCAGCGCTTACAGAGGTTAGTGAGGTAAAATAACGTCATAAAAGCATGATCAAGCAGGCTTACTCGCAGAATGTGTGTGTGTGTGTGTGTCTGTGTGTGTGTGTGTGTGTGTGTGTGCGTGTGCACTTGTTTGTGTGCATGTGTCTGCCTCTCTCTCTCTCTCTCTCTCTCTCTCTGTGTGTGTGTGCGTGTGCGTGTGTGTGTGTGTGTGTGTGTGTGTGTGTGTGTGTGTTTAAGCAGGCACTGGATAACCAGGGCACTCAGCGGAGGGAAGCCTTGCATATTTGTTCAAATGAAAGTAAATTAAGTCTCCCACCACTACACACACACACACATACAGACACACACACACACACAGAGAGAGAGAGAGAGAGATGGCAGAGAGGTGAATAAATACTGCTTACATTTCCATATTCACTTGGATTTCAAGTGAAACTACTACAGTTGGCAAAAGTCCCACCCACTTGCACAGCAGAGCATCACTTTTCTGGCATTCCACACAAGAATGTGTCAGTGTTTTTCACCATGGCGCAAATGGCAAATTCCCTTTTCAACAACAGGAGTTTGAGCAATGGAGAGAATTAATGTTTTACAAATTAATGAGTAATTTAATAACAAGCCCTTCAGACACACACACACACACACACACACACACGCACACACACACACACACACACACACACACACACACACACACACACACACACACACACACACACACACACGCATCGCACATTTCTCATGGAACTCCTGAGGGATGCTGTGGTTGTTGCTGGGTTGTTGAGTGTGTGGGTCACCATGGAGACCCAGACCCAATGAATATCCAGACGACCCTCTGAGCTTCAGGGTGATGTGATGTAATCATGAGGAGAACATGGGCATCAAGACATCAAGCAGTGAAGACATGGAGTCAGAATTGGAACTACAGTAGATGTGGATTCCCAGACTCGACTATTTTGGTTCAATTTTAATTTTTAGGCCCCAGCTGTGGCGCTACTGGCTGGGGCACCTGCACCGCACACCAGCCACCCGGGTTCGATTCCCGCCCTGTGGTCCTTTCCGGATCCCACCCCAACTTTGTCTCCCACTCACTTCCTGTCTCTCTCTATACTGTCCTATCTGATTAAAGGCATTAAAGCCAAAAATATATACAAAAAAAAAACTTTTAGGGTGTTTTTCTGTTTTTGTTGTTGTTGTTATTGATAGACTCAAAGAAACGTGGTACTGCCTATTACCTTCTCAGTAACACACAACATTATACAAATCTGTTTCATACAAGCACCCTTTCAGACTTCTGACTTATTGAGATGTTAAGTTTTAAAGTCTTAAAATGTTTAAATACGTTACACAGGGGAATGAAACACAGGTGACAGCACTGAAACAATAAACAGGTACAGGTGAACTTAACGAGGGATTACTGTAACAGGACTAATGATTGAAGACAGGTGAGGGACGGAGACAAGAACAGGGAAGACAAGAAAAACAAAACAGGAGCGAATGAAGAGTAAATTAAGGAGCACATGGGACAGGACACAGGAAGTAAACAAAGCAAACAGGAAGGCACAAGAGGAGCAGATATGATGGAAAAAACAAGACAAGACCGGATCCTTAATGACTTTGTAGAGGAATGTGCAATACTGACTGAAAAAATACATTTGATTACTGTAAACTTGTTTTACTAATTTAAATCTTACACACGCTTATTGTGAAATAAATCCAGGGCCGTGCTGTCGGAGCTTTAAGGGTTAATCTAGCGCCTCTATCCACAGGCATCCAGTGGGCCCCCAGCGCATACTGATGGGCTCTTACACTTACGTGTGTGCTCAAGAGCATTGATTTTTGTCTCTACCGCTTTTTTTGCATCATAGATCAGACCGGTTGGGCTGTGGGCGTTAATGATGAGAGAGAGAGGGAGAGATTGAGAGAGGGATGGAAAGAGAGAGAGAGAGAGAGAGAGAGAGAGAGAGAGAGAGAGAGAGAGAGAGAGAGAGAGAGAGAGAGAGAGAGAGCACACGCTCAGACGCCCAGCGGTTGTGAAGGTCGAACCGCTTCCACCCCGGCTGTTGCCGCTGCCTTCTGTCGCTGGGGTTGAAACAGTGAAGGGGAATTGGAACAATTTGCTTCAAAGACACTTGATTCCACTCCAGGTGTGTGCTCTGTGCTGTGCATGTAAAAAGCTACCCCCTACCATCAGATAACAGCCTTTGACCTTCACCCCCCCTCCCCTCTCTCTCACTCTCCCTCTCTCTCCATCTCATTCTCTCACACTCTCCCTCTCTCCCCTTTCACTCTCTCTCTCCCTCTTCCTCTCTTTCTCTCCCTCTCTCCCCATCTTTCTACCTCTCTTTCTCTCCCTCTCTCTCCCTCAAACCCTCCCTCTCTCTGTCTTCCTTTCTCTATTCTTCTCCCTCCTTACTTTCTCTCTCTCCTTCTCTCTCTTCTTGTCCTTCCCTTCTCTCTCTCTGCATCCCCCCCTCTCTCTCTCTCTCTCTCTCTCTCGCTCCCTGTAGTGTTTCCCCGAGGGGGCTGCCTGTGGAAAGCGAGCTCCATCTATCCATTCATCAGCGTTGTCCTTGTGTTTCCTGATCAGATACGTGGCCTCCACTTTGCCATTCCCATCCATTCTCATGCATCCCTCACTTTCTTCTCTCTCTCTCTCCCTCTCTTTCTCTCTCTCTCTCTCTCTCTGTATTCTCTTCTTCTCTGTCATTAAATGCACATTTCATTAACATGGCAAAGGCAAACAGGTACCCCCCCTCCCCCCAGGGACTGGCTTACATATGCACCATCACATGCTCTTCTGAAGGCACAATACAAGGCCAGGAGAGGTGAGAATGGCTGTGTGTGCATATCAGTGTGTTCATGCTTCAGGTCAAGGAGTTTTGAAGATCTGGTCAAGTGCTGTGTACTTCGTGCTTTATTCTGTCGTGTAGCTGATTCTTTTAGGCCAAACGTGGGATCATTTTTACCTGATGGAGGCGTCTAATCGCAGAGCTCTGACTTCCTCTACCTGGTGGTAGTTTACCACCAATCTTACATCTTACCAATAGACTTTTAACGTGTTTATTTCTGACATTAAACCCCACCTTAAGCTTTATGTAAATGAGATGAAATGTTTATCCATGCATGCTTGAGGTGACAGACACATTTGCAGGTGTCGGGCCAGGGGGGCCAGAACGGAATGTGTAAAAATGCCAGAGCAGAATATGTAAAAATGTACAGAGAGAGAGAGAGAGAGAGAGAGAGAGAGAGAGAGAGAGAGAGAGAGAGAGAGAGAGAGAGAGAGAGAGGGAAAGAAAAAACGAGCAGCAACAGTAAGAATGCCGTCTCTGATGCGTTCATGCATGGAGCGGAAAACCAACCAACTCCACAGAAATGGCTGAGCACGTTGCTACGCTACACACGTGGCCATAGCAACGGAGTGCGTGCGTGCGTTCGTTTCCTTCCGATGGATGGATTGCGTCGTGTGCAGAAAGGCAGGCGGGTGGAGCGGAGCGGAGCAGTGTGGTCCAGCTGTGCAGGTGGGGACGGTCATCTCAGCACGGCCTCTTTGAGCGCCGCACGAACCCCCCCACTGAACAGCCGGCAGGATACAAACCCCCGCCGCTCCTCCAATGAAGGATACACACATACTGTAGACACATAGGCACATGCTGGAGCAGAGAGAGGATGTTGAAGAAGCATGCAAATGTAGGTGTGTGTGTGTGTGTGTGTGTGTGTGTGTGTGTGTGTGTGTGTGTGTGTGTGTGTGTGTGTGTGTGTGTGTGTGTGTGTGTGAGTGAATGTGTGTTTGTGCGTGCGTGTGTGTGAATGTGAGTATGTGTGTGAATGTGTGTTTGTAAGTACCAAGGGTTTTAAGAATTCAAACCTCCATATGAGGCAACACACCCCAAAGATTGCTGATTCATTGAAAGGAACAGTTATACGAGAGTTAGTGTTAGGGTTTTAAGACTTTACATTGTCCAAAGATGACACTAATGGATTTTCTGACAGTTCAAGTTTTATCAGCCAATTATTTTTTTTAAATGAGTCTGTTGATCAATTGACCTTTGGCAGAATTGTGCGATCAAACTCAAGTAGTTTAATTGAGATAATGAGGTCATTTTAAATCAATCATACAATCAAAACACTAAAGCACATACTAAACCATGTTTGTTTTTTGTTCTTGTGAATAGACAGACATATGTCTTACTTGTGAATTGGTGTAGGGCAGGTGGTTGAATTGAACTCTTCAATCTTCTACACCGGTATGTGAAAGACTTCTCAACAAATCACAACTCAAGCTAAGGTCATCCAGACCTTTTGGGTCTGCAAGGTTTTTGTAGTTAACATCTTCATCTTTTCAAATCATCTTTTTGCTAGCTTTAGACTCTTAAGGGTAGCAGGGACAATTGTGA
>NC_085001.1:11642382-11659882 GCF_963854185.1 Sardina pilchardus | reverse complement strand
TTTTCACAATTTGTTAGGAGTTTTCGAGGCTTCACTAGTGTGAGAGTCTGATGAATTATTCAAGCCAATGTATTAAATGAAGATTAGCAGTAGCCAGAACATCACATGAAGATATGAGTTCTAGAACCCCCCTGTCTCTAGCGTTATTAGCTTGTAGCTCTCTGAGTTTGGCAGTTACTGTGGTAACTCTGTGTGGTGGTGCTCCGCCAGCTATTTATCATATTATTCAGCACTTCCCGCAGATAAGGGCTGTGCTGCCCAAGACTGAGTCAGGGGGGTGGAGGACTGGTGAAGGGGCTGTAATTCTCCATTTGTCCTCCATTTTTTGTTTCCTCAATCAAAAATGATGTTCAGAATCATGAATCAAGGCTTCAACTGATTTCTGACAATCTGTAGGCATTTATGATTTGTTAATGTCCTCCTGCTTGATTGAATGTCTGTTGATTGCTATTGGTTCACGATTGTCCATGTAGCTACTGTAGCAACTGCATTGTTCTGTATTTATCTGCATTTAATTCCTGTGTTTTGTGCTTGTTTTTCTGATGAGCAGTGGATTCTGGAACGTCATGGTGTGTGTCCTACTATGTCAGTCAGTCAAAAGATGTGGCTGCCAGTAATGGTGAGCATTTGGTAAAGAATGTGTTTCATTTCTAAGCCACTTGCTAAGCAACGAGGCTAAATCTGTGTCGGAAGAACTCGACCAGTGGGAATTGGTGTCCTTCGGTGATGCGCGACTGAAAATAGCCGATGGTGCGGCCAAACAGCTGCCAAGCGCCAAGTCCAAACGTCCAGCCTGCACATACTGGGACAGCCAGGCTCCACCGCCGCTAGGACTGCCGTCTCTTGGACAAACGAGGGACTGAATAGCTGTGGGGATGTTGTCAAGTCTGTGTGTGTGTGTGTGTGTGTGCGCGTGTATACATGTGTGTGTATGTGTGTCTGTGTGTGTGTGTGTGTGTGTGTGTGTGTGTGTGTGCATGTAGTGCAACCTCAGCATGTCATATGCGGGGAAATAAGGGATGAAATATGATAGCGGACATGCTGGAGTAACGATGACATCAGTGGCTTGGGTTGGGAAATCATTGCTAGTCGGTGTCGCTTTCGACAATAGCATCTGCTAAATACAAGTCAACAAATCAACAGGGCCGGCAAATATTTACACATTGATCGGAGCTTTGAAGACAGGGAATGGTACAGTATACACACAGCAGCTGTTTGCTTCTTTTTTCTTCCATTTCATGTTTTCATGGTATAATAACTCCCAATTTCTGTATTTAAACGGGCGTGCCAGTCCTGTGACAGCAGAGTCGGCCCTGTGTAACTTTCTCCACATGAGCGTGTTAGTTCACCTCACGCATCTGCATTCACATTGTTTGGAGTGCTGTGTCTGCTGCTGGTGATTGACAGGTCAATTTTGCTTTATGCCCTCATTCAACACACACACACACACACACACGCACGCACACACTCACACACACACACGCACACTCACACACACACACACACACACACACACACACACCACACACACAGAAAAAAAAGGTGATGCTGCAGTTCAGTGTGAGTACTGAATCCATTCCCGTTTCACAGTGACTTGGCGTTTTTGGAGTTCTATCTCTGGAGATCCAGTTTAAACCAGTCATGTGTGACAAGCTCCGCTGGCGTGCGTGCATGTTTCCATGTGTTTGGATGTTGACCCCTGACCTCAGTACATCTTTGCGATGTTTACGTACAAACTCCGTTGCTGTTGCCGTCATATGTGACCTTTGTGGGCGAGGCTGTGGTGGTACAGTTCATGTTGCCCCTCAGGGCTCTACTGTCAGTATGGAAAAGCAATCTACGGCCACATTTCACAGAGTTGGCCTCACACACTGCGTGTGTGTGTGTGAGAGAGAAAGAGAGAGAGAGAGAGAGAGAGAGAGAGAGAGAGAGAGAGAGAGAGATAGAGAGAGAGAGAGAGAGTGCATACTGGGTATACTGTATGGGTGAGTGTGTGTGTGTGTGTGTGTGTGTGTGAGTGCATGCATGTCATTTCACGTCGGGTTGTGTGTGTGTGTGTGTGTTAATGTGTTTTTTTGTGAGTGTGTGTGAATGTATGTGTGCGAGTCCATGCATGTCATTTCATGTCTGTGAGTGTGTGTCTGTTTATTACAGCATGTTTATTTGCTTGTAAACGAGTTTGACACTAATGTGATTGCCGTCATTCACTCAGGCCAGGGAGCCCAACTGTTCCTGTACAGTATGTGTGTGAGTAGACTATGGGGCCGCTGACATTATTACACACCAGTCACATCATTGCTATTTACCAGCGCTGTCTCATTGATTGAGTAATAAATCAATATTTTTCAACATTTGTGTTGTTGTTGTTGTTGTTGCTTTTGTAAGGAGGACACTTGAGGGAGGTCTGCTTGCATCGTTTGTGAAAGACATGGTGTGTTGAGCAGTAGCAGCTGGTTCTGAGTATTGTCAGTGAGACACTGAATTGGGTTGGTAGGTTGTGGGTTCACAGAAAAAAATAATAATTTCACAACTATAAGCTGCGGTTTATACATTGTCTTTGCTAAATTTCTTCAGCTATGACATTAATATACGAGAGCAGTTACTGTAATATGGTATTAATATGGTTTTGGTTCTTTTACACTAAAGTACATCAAACACTGTCCTGCAGCTTATACACAATATGGCTAATACACAGGAAATGACTGTATACTTACTATTTAGTACAATGGCACATATCCCCCAAATAATACAAAATGTCAGCTCAGCAACATCTGTTGGATGCAACTTTGTCACCAATTCATCAAGTTGTTATTCATTTGGCTGACACTTTAATCCAAAGCGACGTACATAATATGGCAAATATTACTGCGGTCAGTGTCCCCTGTCACCTAACTTGGGGTATAGGGCCTCGCTCAGAGGCACTAAGGGGACTGCTGGGAATTGAACCCACAACTTTCCAAGCTACTGTATGCTAATCCAGCTCCTTACCCACAATGCTCCCCATCCCCACTGCCACATATAGAGGGTCACATATGGAGGCCAAGCAATCACGGCGGCAAAGTACCAACAACTACAAAGCTCCCAGAGGAACCATGGTGGAAAAGCTGTAGATCCTGTGTGAGAGTGAGTGTGTGTGAGTGTGAGTGTGAGTGTATGTGAGTGTGAGTACAGTATGTGTGTGTGTGTGTGTGTGTGTGTGTGTGTGTGTGTGTGTGTGTGTGTGTGTGTGTGTGTGTGTGTGTGTGTGTGTGCACGACACAGGAAGTGATGTCATGGCCAGGAGCATTGAGCAGCCCCACCACACCACTCTGAGCCCACAGAGGCCTGAGCTGCACAGATATCCCTGGGCAAACACAAACACACACACACACACACACACACACACACACACACACACACACATCTATCCCTGGGCAAACACACTCACAGACATTAAACAAAGGTACGGAACGGCAGACAAATCTCCTCCCCGCTGTGCTCCTGGTGCCTGGGCTGAATTGAACATGAGTCTGGACCTCCCCCCTACGCTCTGACCATACGTCTGCTTAACCTGCACAACCTGCTTACCGCCGATGATGGATGGGGGAGACGGCAGGCCAGGGGGTACCCAGAGGTTGCCATGGTAATCCCCCAACCAGGGTCGTAGGTCAAGGGTCACTGTCTTAATAATCGGGGTGTCAGACCGCTCTCTGTCACCCTCGCAGGAGATACTGACTAATTGGCTGAGTGATCCTTTAACCTGCATTAATATGAAGTAGCGAGGGCATGAGATTGTGAATTTTTTCACCTTTTTTGCCAACTTAACACTCCGGATGCTGATTCGCTCGCTCAAGTTAGTGAGGTGGTGAACGGTGGCCAGTTTGGGCTACTTGTCATGAGCATAATTCCATGAATTAACAAATAAGAACAATCTAACTTTTTTTGAAGGGATGGTAGCTTGCCAGGCAATTATACTGATCAATGAACCGCAAACTCTTGATTCAATTAATCATATTTCACCACAGGCGTGGAATTCGGATGACTGATAATCGCTGCAAGGGATTATGGGAACTTTCTTAAAACTTTTTTAGCCGAATCAACAGCAGTTGACGGGTGATGAACACAAACTTCAAAACAAACCAGAGATCAGCTGACATTCTGTATCACACTCACTCACCTACAGTATTCGATTTCAGGGCTCCACCAGTCAAAGATTTTTAAGCATCACATAAAACAAAAATGTTTTTGTGTTCCTCCTAGAATGGCCTAAAGCCAATGTCTAACTTTTCCAGTTAAAACTAACTCAACACATCACATCTACAGTAAGTAATATGAATTTCCCCTTGGACATCAATAACGTATCTATCTATCTATCTATCTATCTATGCTTAATTGATCGCCATCTGGAACTACATCCATCTTCTGATGCATAGGAAGCTCCTCTTACTATAAATTAATTCACTATGTGTCGGCATTTCATTTACATGTAATGTATGTTTTGATGCATCATAAACTTCAAATCCATGTAAAAAAAAGAAGTGTGTTGTTGAAACTCGACTGGGTGCTCAAGGAACAAATCAAGCATAATCATTTTGCATCAAGTGCCTCTAATCTGCTCACTCAAAGACATAAAAAATAAAGAAGATTAAAAACTGTCAAAAAAGTCTGGCACATAAATCTATCAACATAAATGAAATCAAAGTTTCATTAGGAACTTATGACGGATTCTGAGGACATGAATGGAGACGTCAAATGAGTGATGAACTGTCATTTCACAGTGTGATGGTGACGTCTGGAAATGACTTGGCAACATAAGAATGAGCTATGAGACCTCTTCTGGAGTGTGTGTTGTCAGGATTGTCCCCAACTCACCTCTTGAGTGTGTGTGTGTGTGTGTGTGTGTGTGTGTGTGTGTGTGTGTGTGTGTGTGTGTGTGTGTGTGTTGTGTGTGTGTGTGCGTGCGTGCGTGTGTGTATGCGTGTGTCTGTGTGTATGACTGTGTGTCTGTGTGTGGGTTTGTATGTGTGTGTGTGTGTGTGTGTGTGTGTGTGTGTATGTTTGGGGTTTGCTTGTACAACGAGCAGGCCGAGAAAGTGCGATAAGCCCCATTAAGGCTGAGTTTCCTCTTTAGCATTCAGCTTTTAATTGATCGACCTGAAATGGATTACCGCCTCGCTTCCCTCGTTAAGGGCCTCCCACACGAAACACACTGTCCCCCTTTTGTCTGGCCGGTTACGCCGTATGACCAGTGCACTGCTTTCCATTTGAGTTAAAGTCCTCCATTGTTGTGTTAATGGACTCTGCTGTGTTGCGAGTCCTGGCCAGTATAGATCCGGAGTGCCCTGGACATCCCAATGCCCGAGAGCTGAAGCCTACAGAGTGGATTGATTATGGTGGGTTTGCCTTCTCTAGAGCTGAAGCCTACGCAGTGGATTGATTATGGTGGGTTTGCCTTCTCTAAACATCACATATGGGTTAATGAACCGCCTTGAACAGTGTGTCAACAAAGACACTGCAACTGACACTGATAGATTGAAGTGGATGTGTGTGTGTGTGTGTGTGTGTGTGTGTGTGTGTGTGTGTGTGTGTCTGTGTGTCTGTGTGTCTGTGTGTACGTGTTTGTTTCTGTGTGAACGCGTGTGTTTCTCAGTGCTTTTTTCTGTTTGTGTATGAGTGCATGTGAATGTGTGTATGCATGCGTGCATGTGTGTGTGTGTGCGCATAGTGTATACATATGTGTGTGTGTGTGTGTGTGTGTGTGTGCATGTGGTCAAATGTGCGTAGTGTGTACGCATGTGTGCATGCATTTGTGTGTGTGTGTTTGTGGCAGGGGGTGGGGGTTATAAGGAGCTGTGGGATTAGATTAGACTGTGTTCCTGAAATATCATGATGTGTAATGTGTTAAACATGACATAGCGACGCATTGGTGTGCATGTTAAAGATGCATGTGTGTGTGTGTGTGTGTGTGTGTGTGAGACGCATTGGTGTGCATGTTAAAGATGCATGGAGTGCATCTGCACTGAAGGAGTGTTCTGGGATGCAGGGGCGCAACAACTGGATTACAAACCAGTCTCAACAAACAACCACTCTCTCTGCAAACCAGTCTCTCAACAAACCAGTCTCCACAAACCTTTCTCTCTCTCTCTCTCTCTCTCTCTCTCTCTCTCTCTCTCTCTCTCTCTCTCCCTCTGTCTCTGTCCGTCTATCTGTGTGTGTGTCTGGAATCTCCCAATTCACATCTGAAAAAAATATACACTGAAAAAGCAAAGCCCATGGACAATGATTGCATCAGGTGCGACTGACAGAGTTTAGCAGTCTGTGGTTCCACTCACTTTGTTATGATGATTATCGCAGCAATGCAGAGGGTGTGAATCTGTGCGTCCGTGTGTGCATGTGTGTGTGTGTGTGTGTGTGACCCCCTCGCCCCATCAGTGTGATGTTTTCATTTTGATCTTTCTGAGTGAGCGGCTCTGATCAGAAGCTGATCGGTGGTGATTTCCCTTCTCAGTTCTCAATTGAAGAAATCAGAAAATGGGCAAATGTATCTGTATATTTTCTTTACTATCATTTCCTTCTGAGAGAATGCAAACACAGAGTCGTTTTTATTCAGGCAATGAAAATAGAAATTATAATGGGATAAAATAGAGGAATTGTGCAGGAGGTGGTGTTTGTGTGTGTATGTGTGTGTGTGTCAGTGTGTGTGTGTGTGTGTGTGTGGGGGGGGGGGTGATGAAAGAAAAAGGATGAAAATTAAGGCCAAGAAAAAGAAGTGGCTAGTATGCTGGAAGAAAAAGAGGGATGGGAGGTGTCAAGTCAGACAGATGGCGGAAATGAGACGAACGCCGGCTATTGAAGACAGACGGAGAACAAGAGCAAACCAGAGGAAATAGATGGATGTGGTGGCACAGCGCCAGAGGTAACGCCAGCGCCTGGCACAGCACGAGGGGGCACAGAGCCGCTGATGGATGAGGAGCCGCCTCCTCCGCTGTACATCTGTTTTGCCCGGAGAGGACACGGCACCACATGCTCCGTAAAGATCCAGTCACAGATGAGATGGAGGAACCACTGACAAGCCTACCATGTTGTCAGTCAGTGTAGTCATGAGGCTGTGATACATAGAGGCCTTATTTCCTGAGCATGTGCATCCTATGTTGCGATTGGTCATAATTGGATCGTCAAGGTTTTGATTTCTAGATTTGAACGCTGACTGTGGACGGAAAGTAAGAAGTAAGACGTTTGCCACGCAATACCTGAAACTGTCAAGTTTGCGTGGTGAACTATTTGTTGTCTCAGCAGTATCCGCGAAACGGGTAACAAAATATTGGAAAAGACCCCTTCTGTGAAGTTCGTTGACTCGTTTTGGCAAGCAGCCATGAAGTAAGCAGGATAATGTATTGTCCTCTGGTTGCTATCGGATAACAAGTCCCCTCAGGACAGAGCAAAATCCCCCGCGCGCCCTGCTGTGATTTATTTATCGATAATGATCGGCGGACAATACATGATCCCCTACTTATCACAGTCGTCACGGTTATGATGTATTCATTCCGTCAGCGTTCGCATTTGCACAACAGTAAGTGCATTTCTAAAAGTGGCAGGAAAAGTTCCCGTGTCACTGTGATGAACAAGATAGTCCAAATGCTTAGTCATGTTGTCGATATAGCAGATTACTCTGTGAGCATTTTCTCATGAAAATGCACAAGGCTTTTATTATTGTCTTTGTCTGGCATAAATCAGTTTCAACAGTGTAAAGGTACACATTTCTATATGCAGGAGACACCAGGAGATCAAATAGGATTCATACGGTATGCTTTTACAGTCTGCGCTGCTTGTTTCTTCACAAGCCTGTAGAGACTGGACATCAATTAGGATATTCTAGTCAATCAGATGATGAGTACTGTACATTTAGCAGACTGCTCTTCAGTTCCTTGAAATGCGACAGGAGATGTATCAAGATTCTTCCCTCTATTATCCAGCCCTGCAGCAATAAAGTCAGGTTATGGAAATGAACACACAAAGAGATCAAGGAATGAATAAGAAGAATGAAATATTAGCAAATTAACATCTCAGCCTTACTGTAAGAGACACCGGACCGACTCCAGGCACCTGGGGCCAGACTAGGCATTTCTCTGCTGCCATATTAGGTTTGAAATGAATCACATGCACTCTGTACTCTGTACCTGCAGATGTTCTCCAGAGCCTGTCTCCAGGCCTGTCTGTGATAAGTAATGTGATGATGAGTTGTTGCCTTATTGGCATGAGGAGCGGATGTTTGGGAGATGGATTGGAGAGAGAGGATAACTAAAATGTCAAGACGCGCCAGAGGGCTGATTGGCATAGTAAAGAAGGCGGCGGAATCTGCCTACTCAGATTAGCCATCTCGGCCTGGGATGTTCCATGGGATTACGGAGCATCAGGAGGTTTCTGATCATATTTGACCCGTCGTGCCGTAGTGTATTGAGCCCAGGAGCGGCTGCTCTTTATTTGCCCGCGCCTGAGGATACACGGTTGTGCTGGCAAACTTGTAAGGTGGCTTAAGGGATTAGGTGATCTTTTTCATATTTCTAAACCCTTTTCGTTTCCTATACCACTAACCCCCCCCCCCCCCCCCCTCTCTCTCGCCACCCACACACACACACTCACAGACACTCACACACATACACACACACACACACCCAAGGAACACAGATTAGCGTTAGCTCCCCGCATGACTCTGTAGCGCATACACTGACGTAAGAACGAGCGTGACCATCCTAAATGTATAAATAACAAATAAACATCAAGAGCTGCACCGGTCTATGGGCTGTCCTGTGGCGAAGCTTGCTGTCAACTCAGGCTATGACTAAGACCATGCTGTTGCAGTGTGAGTCACTGGTAAAAACCAGCCTTGGGGGCAGAGGGGTGGACTGTGGAAATGAGATTCGACTGTATATTGCGGTCCTGAAGTTATGGACTGCTGTGTCTGTCGTCGGCCCGGCTGGCCCGGAGAGCCAGTCTATAGGGTCAGGGGTAATTTTAAAGACGAATGGCCCAGTGGTGCTCCTGGGAGATAAAGTAGCAGGGGCTGAGTGAAGCTGGCACCGCTGCCAACCGACAAGCTTCAGCCAGCCAGAGATGCCGAGAGGAGAGGAGAGGAGGGGAGGGGAGAGGAGGAGAGGAGAGGGGAGGAGGTGAGTGGAGGGGAGGAGAGGAGTAGAGGGGAAAGGAGAGGAGCGGAGAGGGGAGAAGGAGAGGAGAGGGGAGGAGAGGAGAAGAGGGGAGATGGGAGGAGACGAGGGGAGAGGAGCAGAGAGGAGAGGAGCGGAGAGGATAGAGGAGAGGAGAGAAGCTTATACAGAAGGGCCTAAGAACTGGGCACACAGTTCTACATGCATACAGTATGGGATGGAACAAATTGTAAGGCTAAAGTTTAAAGTAAACAACACAGAACAACAAGTCCAGTAAATGTCCAGATTCTCCTTCTTAAAATTGGCTGTTTCTTGTATGTCAAGACTGATGTATTATCCTCCTTGTCCTATACTTGTCCTGCGTCAATCATCATAATGAATTCCAGACGATTTGCATCGTTGGCAAAACAAATACTTTACCTGACTTGAACAACAACAACAACAACAACAACAACAACAACAGACTATAGCTCAGCCAGAGGATGTTGGGAGAGTTTGTAATATTTATATGTATAATGAATAACATGCAGGCATCAATAATAAACACAGCAGTTATGTACTGTACTGTACATAACATCCTCTTTTTCTGAGTTGGACCGCTCCGTATCTGGGCCAGTATAAATGTTTATTTGAAGTGTGTAGGTAGAGTGTGGAGGCACGTTTGGCCCACAGCGGTGTGGGGGAAGCCTCTCCCTCCCACACGTAAAGATAAAGCGCTCAGTCCGGGTGAAAGCAGTCCAAATTTGAGCTCAACAGCCAAAACCAAACACCTCCCCTCCACGTGTCCTTGCTTCGTGCGGCCCGTGGTGATTGGCCAGAGTTGAGTGTGTGTCTTGGCTCGAGCCTTGTTGTTCGTTTCTAATAGCGATGTAATTGAAGAGGTTGTAGTGCCTCCAACAGAGCCGAGCAGCAAAGTAAGAGGTGCTTTATAGATCAGGAGAATCTACTGTAACACTATTCTTTGGTGAAATATGACTTCTCTAAGTGAGATTAATCATGGTTCACATTGTAGTAAATATTGGTCTGAGCAATCAGGGGGTGAACTGAGGTGTGTGTTTTGTGTGTGTCACACCACATTCCTGGAAACACTGTCGACCTCAGGGACACTAATACACACACACACACCTACTGTACATACACACGCACGCACACACACACACACACACACACAAAGCATCTACTGTGGCACATTCCTACCTCAGAGAAGAAGACATAGGCGAAAAACACCTATGACTCCAACACTACACACACACACACACACACACACACACACACACACACACACACACACACACAGGCACACCCACGACACACAAACACAAACGTCCATCTCATCTCATCTCCTCCCAGCCCAACCTTCACCTGACAGCCGTTCAGCCATACACCAGAATGAGAAGTGCATCAAAGAAAACTTCCAGGTAACTCCTCACCAGAGTCCGTCATCACCAGGGCCGACATAAATCATCTCCCATCTTGCTCAAACCTCCATCAGAAAAAGTGTAATTGAAAATGTTGAGCGATCCATCTAAGTTCTGAAATCAGTTTGTGGAAGACAGGCAGGCTTCTCGGGGCCAAAGTGTACTGGCAGAGCTCAGTGACCATGGGGCGTGCTGACGAAGGGCTGTTTCACAGTCTAAACAAGCTACGCAAACTCCATTGAGTGCATAGACAAATGTGTTGTCCAATTTGTTTTATTCGAGTGCCATGCCATGTGTTTCCGATGATGGCACATCGTCCGCCTATAGCTTGCGTAGACTATCAGAGGGTTCTTTGGTATGTGCATCAGCCTTGTGTTGTCAGGCGTGTACACGTACTAGCTTGTGTAGACTATTAGAGAGATCTTCGGTATGTGCATCAGCTTGTGTCAAAAATTGGTCTCTCATTCTGACCACGGATCTGAAAAAAACATGATTAACTCGAAAGACTACAGAGGGTTCTTCTATAGACCCTTTCAACTGCATAAACACACAGGTGTGTTCCGGCATTTCTGGTGGCAAAAAAAAAATACATTCAGCTGATGGTAACCTTGGGACAAACATGTTTCAGATTCAACATTTTGTGGAGCATTATGCTAAAGTCTGGTTAATTTTAATTTCAAAGTACTAGGTTTGTTTTGAATGTCTCAACCAGAAAATCTCTAAGAACACATTGAAACAGTCTAAATTCATTCATGAGCCTTGTGTACTCTAATTGAGTTGTTGTTCTTTTGGAATTAGTTCTCAATAATAATAATAATGATTGCATTTTTTTATCTAACGCTCTGTCAAACAATTGATCAGATTCATTGGTTTGTCAGTCATGATATAACGGACCATGATTTGTGTAGTGATGGGAAACACTGCTGCCACAACAGAGCACAGACCGCAGAGCAGACACCAAGTTATTTGTTTCTGATTCTTGACACCATGCGAGACATCTGATGAGGTGCATTGGTCTGTGAGTCATCTGGATTGGTGTAACGGATCAGCGCCAGTGTGTAGTCATGGAAAACTATGACAACACTGACTCACCCTGCAGTAGCTTGAGCCTCAAATATGACGTGTGAAATGTGAGCTTGAATCAAAGCAGAGTGTGTGTGTGTTTGTGTGTGTGTGTGTGTGTGTGTGCGAGTGTATGTGAGTGTGTATGTGTGTGTAATAGACAGCTTTGCAGGTAAATCTCCTGGAGTTGAGAGTGAGTTTCAGACGTGGGACAATATAAATACCCACGAGAGAGCACACATGAGCCCCAGCAAAACAGGCAAACAGGGCTTGGGCTTGCTCCCAGCAGCCTGCACAATAATAATAAAAAAAAAAACAGAAAATGTCAGGCGCTGCCATTTCTGCTGCTCAACCATGCCCACCAACCACATGCACACTGCAAAAAATGCTTATCTAATAAAATCTAACGAAGCATTATTAATCTTATAGCAAGATCCAAAAATCAACAATCCAGCTTTCCCAGATTCGTTAAGAAGCTCTTATGTGCTAAGAACTTCTTAGGAGTGCTTAAAGAACGTTCTAAGAACGCTCCTAAGAAGTTCTTAGCACTTAAGAGCTTCTTAATGAATCTGGGAAACCCGTCCCAGACTACTAGCTTTCGGGCCAGCAGCACTCTTGAGGTGCCGGGGAGTGAGGTTTACTAACGTTCAGCACGCACAGCTAACTGGCATTCTTTACACTAGCACTCTCTTGTAAAGTCATTTGACTTAATATAAGAAGAGTTTGATTTCTTTTAAGATGTCTCATCCTGAAAATAAGCTAATTACTGTTCTTCTGCCTATCAACATTTATTAAACCATGTCAACCTAGGAACCACCATATTACCCAGCATTTATCAACTATTTATCAACGTCCATCAATATCTGTGTCTAATTCAATTGCTACTTAGCAACCTCCATAGCAAGCAACTCTAAAAATACATAACTTATAACAACACACTGTAAAATACACAACTCCGTTTTACCCCATCTCTCTTTTTTATTATTATTTGTGTTAACTACAAATTATAATTTACATTTAATTTTTGGCATTTTCATGCACTGGTAATTCCTTGGAATTGCGTTTCTAGTTCCTCTTATTATTATTCCACTGACCAGTTTTTCTGTGCGATGTTTCTCTTCAACCGTACGTCGGACTTAACAACCGAATAGGAAACCTGCCGCTTGCCACTAGAACTAGCTAGTGTGATCCCCGCCTAAGCGTTTGTGACAGTTTCCATAGCAACCAACATGATTATACCAAAGATCATAGAGCGCTATACTACAGTAACTTCTTTATTCCTTATAGTGGGCACCATGGATACCGTAGCAACTACTGTTTCAAAATAAAAGTCCTCACTAGCAAGTTAGCTAGTTAGCATTGTTAGCATAGTTAGCATTTTTGGCATAACTGCTAGAAATCATCAGCTAAGTTAGCTAATCAACCTGGTTAGCATTGTAATCAATCTGATTATCTGGTTAGCATAGTTAACATCGTTAACATACCTGTTACAAATCATTAGTTAAGTTAGAAGTGGAACGTTTAAGCTATCCACAATCAAATTTTAAACGGTCTACCTTCATACTATGAACTTTCATTAAACTATGCAACAACCATGTTTACCTTAGCTACACCTTGTAACCATATCTACATTATTTATCTGTACTTTTTTGCATTTTCATGCACTGGTAATTCCTTGGAATTACCTTCCTTGGCATTTCTAGTTTGTCTACTTATTGTTTATTTTAGGGATGTGTATGTATAGTCAAATTATCGGTGAACTGTTCAAGATATGTGATTAGAATATGAATAGGCTATTCTAACACACAGACCCATCTCCCTCTCCCCCTTCCTGTGACTCTCTCCACTGTCCAGTCAGATTAAAGGCAAAAAAGGGCAAACATACTACAAACAAAGAAAAAAGTACAGCCACATGCCAAGCAGAGTGAGAAAAAAGCTGTTAAATGGCCTTTATTTATTTATTTTTGTAGATGCTCATTCATTGCTGTGACACCTACTGTACAACCTGCCTACTAAGTAAGGGTACCGTTTTCAGTGAAAACGCAAGCCAGGTCAGGGTTCACCATACCAAACCGTACACTGAACTGAACCATACTGTACTAAACAGTACCATACTGTACGGCACTGAACCATTCTGTACCAAAGCATATTGTACTGAACCATAGCGCTCTATGGAAAAGAGCTATATGACAATGCAGAGCTATTGCACAGATGTGCCCCTAATTGCATTTGTTCATGGTCAATATTCAAAACAAACACTGAACACAACAAGAAGCATAGACGCTACATTGGAGCAGCTGCATAAACACGCATGTTGTCAAGGTGTCTCTAATGAGTTTGCTATCAGATTCAAAAGAAACATTTGCTCTGCAAAAAAAAACAACAACCAACACTTCATGAGCATGAGGTCCAGGTGAATCGTCTGGGTCAAAACATCTGACTGCACCTGGGCTGCAGAGCAAAATAAACATGAAGCACGTACAGTAGGACTGTTTCAGTGTGACAAACTGGACTGGGCTGTTTCCAATCCAACGCCAGTCCCAACCACGTTCACCGTTCTGCAGTGGGCATTCAGAGTCTCTGCTGCATCACTGCTCCAGAGAGGGATCACACACACGCTTTGGCTCGGTAATAGCACACACAGACGGGCACTATGCACAAAACTGACTTTAGGGGGATGGCAGGGGGGACAAAAAGTTACATTTTCGAGCGGATGAAATGTCAGAAAGCTTCTGGAGCATGGAGAGCTCAGGAAATTTGACGTGTCGCACCGCTGCTATTTGGCGTCAAGTTATTATTTTGTCGAGAAAGTTGTTTTGCCGTGCCGTGCCTCTCTGAAGGCATCTGAGAAATAGGCCTCTGGTTCTCACAGCGCTCACAGCTCTCACCAAGGTGCCCTGAGTCGGTGCCCACCACGTCTCTCTGCTGTGCCGAATAAGCTGCCGTAGGAGTCAGTGTATGAGCGAACACCTGCAGTATATTAAGCAGTCAAAGACAGCTCAAGCTTTAATGAGCAAACATGACATGAGACTCCCCTCGGCTTCCTCAGTCTTCCATTTTTGACACGAGACAAGGCATGGCTGTGAATAACAACCTCCACCCGGGGGCTTCAGGTTTCCGGTAAAGTAGGTTTACGTTCTGTGATAGTGTGTGAAACCCATTAGATTCCATAAAGGATACTCGCTTTGATTACGTCATATACTGTTTAATAATGCAACTCATTTATACCTACAGTGGTGCCTTTTGATGGCACTGTATAAGTAGGCCCTGGGAATCAAATCGTGCGTTTGTAATGAAATCCCCTCTCGTTTCGATTTTGTCAAAGTCGGGTGTAATCACTTGCGCCCCCACGGCCTGGAAATGACTTAAGCCCTGAGTAAAAGCCTGTTATTAGTTTGATTGACACTTTGTGTGGAAACCAAATTTATTTTAGTGCTTAACGTGGGATTGGCCAGCGGCTGTGGCAGCGAGGGAGCGAGGCGGAGTTACGGCTGCCCAGACGAAGCCGTTTAATTGGGTCGTATGACAGCTCGGGCCACTCTCTCTGCCCCGGAATGTTCTGGAGAGACTGATCACAACGTTGGCAGTTACATCATATGTAGTGGACCGGTCGGCCGGATACTGTGCCATTGGTGTCACGTCACGGCCTCACAAGTCTTATCTGGACTGTTTGCCTTTGGAAGCTGCTTGTGTCTATTTCTGGCTGCAGCTGTCAGTTTGCTGATAATGAAGATCAGAAATGAATAAGTGTGATGATGTATTTAGTCATTCAGGGAACTTGTACAGGGGTACAGAAGGGGTTATGGTACATATTCAAGTGATTTGGACTGACTGGAATGATCATTTTCAATTGGTTTTATTTTATTGGTATGATGTTATGAAATGACAGGGCTATGATTATGCATTTGTGAAGGCATAGGCCGTTCCATTATATGTCATGAATGTCATGTGTGTCTTCCTGTAGAGTGTCACTGTTTTCTCTGTTATGTTGTTGTTGTTCCAGTGATAGTCTGTTGATTTGATGACCCCTGACAGTGAGAGAGAGAGAGAGAACGCATGCACACGAGACAGAGAGAGAGAGAGAGAGAGAGAGAGAAAGAGAGAGAGAGAGAGAGAGAGAGAGAGAGAGAGACAGGCCCCCGATGTTGTCCCTGAAAGAAATATTTTCAGAGCTACAGTAGTTATCTACCTCGACATACCGCACACAGGGGCAATTTTCTGCTCTTTGTTGCCGCCTTAAGTGCCAGCGAGCACCTCCTGCCCATGGTCAGCATGGGTCACAACAGCTCTCATTGACCAGTTGACCTCTGCCAGCAGCACGTAAACAACCACAGCTGTTATTCTTTTTTAAAAAAAAGGGAATTTAAAAATGCTGTGTGTGTCCACTGGTCTGTTTTATGTGGGATTCAGTGTTTAACGTCATGTTTTATTAGAGTTGTCATGCTTATCCAGTTATATATTAGTGATCTCATGATCTCCGATCTTCAGCAATCGTTTCCAAGTCATTGGATTCTGTTAATCTTTATTGCCTCTTGGTATGATCATTAAACTGGTCTGTTATTTTCCCTGTAGGAGACATTGATTCCTTTGACCACTATAGCATTTTCTTTATCTGATGAATGCTGGCATAGGCGCAAAACTGGCCAATGACCAAGTAAAATACTGTAAATGATATATTAGAAATGATAAGACCTTGTCTGTATCGGCTGGAGGACTCAGCAGTGTCAGCCTCATAATCTGACGCAGATAGCAAATTAGACAGATGGAGGATGCTGGGGGGGCCGGTGGGCCTCAGGGGGCTATATTCATGCGGGGGGGGGGTGGGGGGGGGGGGGGGGGTGTATATTCATGTCCACTGGGACCCAGGTTCGTAGCCTGGCTCCGCCTGACTATGTACTTCTGCTCAATTTCATTTCTCCTCATACTCTGTCTGGTAAAGCTTGATTCAGCTTTGTTTACTCCGGTAAGTGCATCGCCGCCCAATCAGCGAACAGAGGGCATTCCCAAGAGCGATTACATTTAAGTTTCAAGCTTATAGTTATCGTTGTGTCCCCTGTGGTTATCATACGTCATTACCATACGTTAGTGATTGAACTCCAATGAATTCAAACTTCAGACAAGCGTCCATTCTTGAATCTCCCCTTGGGGATCAATAAAGTATCTATCTATCATATCTATCTATCTATCTATCTATCTAGCTATCTATCTATCTAGCTATATATCGAAACCAGGAAATAAACGTATGCCAATGGATCTAGGCCAGACCCTCTGTGAAGTAGCGAGTCTGGTCTCCAGGCTGCCAGGTTGGAGGCTGGCCCGGGTCATCTCCCCATCCCATCCCACCCCATCTCTCTCTCCAACTCACATCCTGTCACTCTCTCAACTGTCCTGTCAGACTGAAGGTATAAAATCCCCCCAAAACGATTTAAATAGTCGGGGGATGCTGAATGGCTGAGATTGTGAGAATGGCCTGACTCTGTCTCTACCCAAGGCTGTTCTGGAATGATGTAGAGAATGTTCCGTTATCTGAATTAAATGAGGAATTGGGTTCTGGGGCATTTAAAGATCTTGGAGGCGTTGTCCACAGTGAGAGGACTGCTTGACACTGGTGTGTGTGTGTGTGTGTGTGTGTGGGGGGGGGGGGGGGTCAATCTTGATGTCACAGCCACGGCCTCTGAGAGAAGCTTCTAGAATCAGCTGGCAGATGATTAGTGATCGCCTCTCTCCTCCTGCATGACACACTTCCGTTGATTGGGCGTCATGTTGCGTCAATTGTGACGTGATGTGATGTGATGTGTTTAGGACTTTAGGAGTTTACAAAGTGAAAGGTTTGTCATTGTGTTCAGATCCACAGCTCATTTTTAAATTCAGAGCTTT
>NC_085001.1:11614882-11637382 GCF_963854185.1 Sardina pilchardus | reverse complement strand
AGAACGCTCCTAAGAAGTTCTTAGGACTTAAGAGCTTCTTAACGATTTTGGGAAACCCGGCCCTTGTGTGTGATGCAAACAAACATGGAGACACCCTGTAATTTCTGCTGGCACCATTGGAAATCCCTTTTAATGTCATAGCATTAAGCAACACTTTGCATGTGGGATTTTTTAAAAAGATAAATACATTCTGATCAGGATAAATCTTGTATCAACAAATATCTCTTTTTAAATAACAGTGATGAGCTGTGTATTAAGACCACTTCAATTAGTTTGATCCACGTTTTTTTTTTTTTTTTTTTTTTTTTTGAATGTTTGAACAAGAGAGGCTTTGTTCTAAAAGATGATTGTGTCAGAGAGAACAGAGCTCGCTTCCAACAAACACAACGTTTCGGAACAGAAATATGAAACATATTATCACAAAAACATGGTGCAATTCCAAAGACCTTAATGAGGAAATGATTGGCTGATTTATGGAGGAAACATTCAGATTTCAGAAAGTCATTTGTGTAGGAGATGCAAACACTTAAGTAGCTGAGGTCTCCTCTGCTTTATATCTTGAATGTTGTTCCTTACTCTGTTGTTTTCCTTCGGATAAAGGTGTCTGCTAAATTAATACATGTAATTGTAAATGTAGGTCCAGTAGGTCAGTGATTCTCAACCAGAGGTACACATATTACTAGAGCACAATGATAATATTCCAAAATATTTCCTACAACACTTTCTAAAGCATGCTGCAACTAGTTCATCTTGGGTCTCATCGACGGCTACACAGGGAAGAGGCAACATTCATGTTTATGTTATAACAAATTACCGTAGCTAGCCATTTGCCAAACAAAGCTAAATAGGTCCAACTTCCAACTGCTGTGACTCCTGACTCAGGCTTATGCCGCCTGGTGATAAAAGGCCGAAAGAAGCCAAGAGTAAACACCAGCTATTCAGTGAAATGCTACAGTATGTGCATTCGAGAGCAACACATGGCATGAGCTATGTGCAATCCGAGAGCAACTAGACATAGCTATGAAAGCAGGCAATTCACTCAAGATGGTTCCATTATCAAACACGTGTATACCGTTGGATCGATAGGGTGCAGTTGAACTCCAAACATGCAAAGGTGAAAAACGAAGCAGTTCCTGCCTGTTATATAAGAGCATTAGCCTAAGCATAGAGTAAAATAGTCTCATTCTGTCAGCAGACTAGTTTTATTTCAGGAAGCAAACATACTCTTAACGTTGTCCTTTACATCTGCACTGCAAGCCTCTTGGCATGAAAGGCCTCTGATAGATTACAGGTCTCATATCATCCCAGCGATCTGACTCCATCTGAGGGAGCCATAACAGCCGTGTGTAATTCTGTAGGATTCATGTCGTCCTTAACGCAATCACATGGCACTCTTCCAAGGGCATAGATTTGCATATGGACCACATGTCCATACCAATATTTTGAGATGACAAAATTGAGATGGCAATTTTTATTTATTTATTTATTTTTTTGCAAACTCATTTGTATTATTTTTGTTTTGTTGTTGTTAAAAGAGAACTCCAGTTTTTCACATAGATCTTTGTTTTCTCGAAGTCACCGAGTGCTGTCGGTACGGAAAATAAAACTCCCGAAAACAATGCCTTTTTACCCAGCTCGAGTTGCTGTCAGCATGAACATGGGGGCAGCATGAGCATGGGGGCTCATGAACGTGCCCCCAGAGTGTCGTGCTATTATACTCACCCTTTGCCCATGATGCCATGATTGTTCGCGCCACAGCAAAATAGCCTAGCCAGGCGGCAAGGAGACAAGTCGAATCAATGGGTTGTGATGGGACGTAGTGCTGTTATCGCCAGCTTTAATAACTATGGAAATTTGCGATTGTAATCCATTTCACCTTACAACACCACTGGCATGTTTATATGACTACCAGACGCTGAACAGAGTAATACATCGAACTACAAAAGATGTTGAAGTGAAGGTGTTCACTTCATCATAATGTAATTTGCCGTACATCTCCGGTCTTTTTGGCCGTTCAGCATGGCGCCGTCCGGCGCTGTCACGTCACAAAGAGACGTGTCAGCAAGGGGTGAATAGCTGCATAGTGCCTTAGTTTCAGTAACTTGAGCTAGGTTAAGCTAGGCTTGAGCTAGGTTTTTTTCTAGTCTCGGTGACCTCGAGAATCAGAGATCTATGGTCTATGGTCTGTCCCAGAGATCTCCTTTAAGTTGCATTAGTTTCGATGTATTCTTGATGTAAGTGTTCACCCCAGGACAACCAGTTTAGACATTTGATTGACTGAAACCGAATGGTTGTCGTGTCCCTTCCAAAGCTGAGGCCAAACCTACACCCTTGCCTTCTCCCATTACCTTGCACTGTATTTAAGACAGCAGCCACACATGACATAGTGTCTTTCAAGAGAGCCAGCTCACTGCTAGCTTATCTGCAGAGGATACCCATTACCCAGACAACACAGAGTGAATGTGTTTTGTACAGTCCCCCTGAGTACATTACATGGCAGAAATACAAAATTGAATGCAGTCGGGGAAAATGAGGTAAAAAAAAAATCTAATTGACAGGAACATACGGAGCCCGCCGGGGGACATCCGGGGGAAAAAAACATGGGTAAAAAAAAAAGTGCGGGAATGCCACTGGGCACGTTGAGGTTTCTTGAAGGTCTGGTAACATACACATAGAATATACATAATTTTTTTTTGTTTTGCCTTATTGGTAGACTGACTCGCCATCTGACATCCCTCCCACCCTCACACACACAAGAGGTGCGTTCAAATTTGGCAAACAGTGGCGAACGTTCGTGCCACTTCGTGGTGAACATGTTAACACGTTAACATGTGAACACGTTAACATTCCATTCTAACAGTAATTGCATTGTTGCGTTCTTCAAACTCACATTCCACTGTATGTTTGCGGCGCACCACCTCCCCAGACTGTTTGCGATTGTTAGCAAACGTTCGCCAAAAACTCTTGGTTAACGGAATACTGTTCGCAAACGTTTGCCTATGTTCGCCTAAGTTCGGTGAACTTGAACGCACCTCTGAAATCTGCACAAGCAAGAAGGCAGAATTTAACGGACGTTTGTTCCTCCCGGTTCGCTCGTTCGATATGATCACGCCATCTGGCGGTAGCGCTTTGTGGGCCTTTTGGGGTCAAGTAGGAAGCACAGCCCCAGCAAGTTCCAAAAGTAGGGGAAAAGGTTTTGCGAGATCTCGCAAAACTTTTGCGAGATCCCGCAAAAGTACAGACTGTACGTTGACAGTCTTCTTCATGGTCCCCCCCCCCCCCCCCCCCATTACTTTTTTTTTTTGACATCCCCCAGGATGTCAACTTTTTGATAGATCCCGCAAAAGTACATACGTTGACAGTCTTCTTCATGTTTTTTACCCCCCATTACTTTTTTTTTTTTTTCACCCATGTATTTTCCCCCTGGATGTCCCCCGGCGGGATCCGTAGGAACAGACCAGGCTGAGGGAAAAAAAATCTGGTTTAGGGAAAAAAATCTAGATGATATTTTTTTTTCTCTACGGAAGTTTATTTGATTTTTTTGTCCTCAATCAGATTTGTCCCCTAATTGAATTCATTTTTTTCTGCCATGTCACCTCGGGGGATCTGTCGCGATACTCCGTCAAAACAGTTGTTTTTCACATTCAGTTGCTATGTCTAGGGGTTTTTTGTTTAAGTTTTCACCAACTTTAAAACATAGGAACACATTGCACCTCAGATTGTCAATGAAAGTCGAATAGAATATCAGTTCAAAGGCTTTCCGCAGCAGGCACACTGTATTGATGTAACATCTACACTGTGAGATTAAATACACTGTAAATATGAAGTACATTGTGCTTAAGGCTACTGAAAATAAACTAAAAAAATATGATCTGATTCAACATATTTGCTTAATTTTTCCTGTGCATGCCATATGACATGCAGTAGACTATATACCCTGAATTAACTAAACACTTGCCTCTTTTAGCCATTCAGCCAATAATAGATATTGTGTACGCAGCCAAACATGTATTCATTCATATTACATGTTCCAGTGGTTGCCTTACTAAATATTCTAATATGGCTAATTAAAGCAAATAGGCCTATTCTAGCAGAATGTCTTTAGTGCATTAATATGATGCAGATATGGATCGTTTTGCGTGATAAAGTGCACAGAATCCCGATCACTTGATCTAACCCTGTTTACGTTCAAACAGCGGCCTTGTGTGAGTCATGCACATCGTGATTGGTGGAGGACAACGGGGAGTGTTGCTGTGCTGTACACCACTGGAGTGGAAGAAGAGCATGGAGAGCATCCTTGAGAGAGAGAGAGAGAGAGAGAAATAGAGAGAGAGAGAAAGGGAGAGAGAGAGAAAGAGAGAGAGAGAGAGAAAAAGAGAGAAAGACAGAAAAAACTTAAATATTTGTAGCTTGTTTGTGTGTGTGTGTGTGTGTGTGTGTGTGTGTGTGTGTGTGTGCGCGCGTGCGTGCGTGCGTGCGTGCGTGCGTGCGTGCGTGCGTGCGTGCGTGCGTGGGTATGTGTGTTTCTGTGAATCACAGGAAGGCCTACTCCCCAACCAAGAGGGATACATCTGAGAGGTTGTGGGCTACTTTAGAGAGAGAGACCCTTGACTCATATGTGTGAGAGCGTGGCATGTCTAGGCTACAGCAGGGTCGATGTGAGAGTAGAGTTTATTAATGATACCCATACAGACCAAGGTATTCATTCCCTTAGGTCTGGTATTAAATGTTTTATTTCTTCTCCAGTGTCTTCAAGTAACACATGCATTATTACTATGGGTAGTGTTTTTGTTTTTGGTTGTACTCGTCCAAAAAAAGATTTTCAGTTTGAGTTGAAGACTTTTGTAAAGCCTTTTGTTTTGCGATCTGTGTAGCTTTTGGAAATAAATGTCTCAGGGATATTGTTTCTTGAGGACCTGTACATTGTGGTTTGCACTGCATGGCCTCATAAGTATACGTATGTGGACTGTCATTGGTCACCTGAGATATGGCTATTCTAATGCACTATGAATTCCTCTTAAAGAAGCACCTCAAGCATGCAGCTATTAAGTTTTATAATCACACTGTCTCACTGAGTTTCAAAGGATATTACCAAAACTCTGTATATGTGTAGGTCTACATCTTTCTCTCTCTCTCTCTCTCTCTCTCTCTCTCTCTCTCTCTCTCTCTCTCTCTCTCTCTCTCTCTCTCTCTCTCAAACACACACACACACACACACACACACACACACACACATAAACACGTAAAATTTGCTAACAAAATTGCATTAAAGACCCTGTTAAGTAGAACATAACTTGTCCATGGTCATCCTCTGTGTGTGTGTGTGTGTGTGTTGGGGGGTGGCTCTCACTCCGAAACTGTGCACACCCACGTCATTTATCACCAAAGCATGTGTGCCATATTATCATCTGCATTGGAGCCGTTAAGTGTCTCTTGTCCAGATCTGCTGCTGCCAGACAGCACACTGAATGGCGTCAGCCGGCTTTTGTTGTCGCTAATGTGGTCATCAATCGGCCATCATCCCTAATCACTTCCCTAATGCAAAGCCCCCTCAGACTGGCCTGCCACAGCAAGCAAGCAAGCAGGCAGGGTGGAAAATATATTAAATAAATAAATAAATAAATAAATAAATAAATAAATAAATAGTATGCGCGTAAGTGAAGGAATAGATAGATAAATAAATAAATAAACATTACATGAATAATAAAACAAGCATCTCATAATGGAATGACATGCTTTTGAAACTCACCATAAAACTGTCATTAAAAGGCATTAAAAAGGTACTTTATCGACATAAAAGGGCATATCAGAGAAAGGAATGCCGTTTTGGGCAAAGTTTTTGAACCGCATTAACCTGAAGTATCACTTTTCAACCTTTGGCTGAACCTGGCGTGTTGCTGCACAGTGGTGGGCCAAAGGGCACAAGCTCACAGGAGCATCCGACAAGCAAGATCATTCCAACTAGAAGAATCGAAGGGTATCGGCTGAAACTGCCAAGAACAAGGAGGCGGAAGTGAAATGACGAGATGTTTGTGCAATATAGTATAGGATGACTGCACGGGGAAGAGTGCTGCGTGGATGTATGGATGCGTGCACGGATCTTTGATGTGTTTGGATCAAAGCGTGGAGCGTTTATGAGACGAAAGAGCAGATAGGATGCATGGAGCCCCGGCGGAGGAGTGCTTGGCACAGGGTGTGTGTGTGTGTGTGTGTGTGTGTGTGTGTGTGTGTGAATATCGAGCTTGCTTGGCGCTGTACTCAGTGTTCCAGCACATGGATTTGAAGTGAAAATGGCAAAAAATGAAAGGAAATGACAGAAAAGGCTCAGAATTTGACATGTTACCTATGGGTTTGTACATTTGCATTGGGAGAATCCTGTTGGAATTCTTACCCATTTCTTTATTTACATAATCACAGAGGTGGCTCCTTACAGTAGGTACCTGGGGTCCTTGCCTTATTTTCAGATAATGATAAGGTCGGAGATTCAAACACTCCAGACACAAGAAATAGCGAACTGTCATCGTTATCAATTTTACAGCAGCATGCCATCCCCTGCGTATAACAATTGTGTCCCACTGACCATGGGGCGAATTCCAGTGCCCAGGGGACGAATCTCAGTGGCCAGGGGGCAATCCCTTGGGGTGACAGGCTGAAATCCCACTCCAAGCCAGTATTGTTTGTTGTTTTATTACAGCATACTATCTGAGGGATTCTTTAAAAAGAACTACAACGCATGTAATCAACTACAAATGCTGGCAATGTATTTCTCAAAAAAAATAAGAAAACATACCGGCAATAATGGGTGATGGAAGAAGCAGTAAATGAACGGATATATTTTAGACATAACTATATGTAATTTAGCACCTTATGCTAATATAATGTGATGCAAGCAATATAATCAGTTTGATAACCTTGTTTTCTATTGGAATGCGCTAACCATACACAACGTGGCACAGTGCTCTGCAGCATGATGCAAAATCACTTTTTTTTTTTGCTATTTTGATTGGAAAATGTGCCGCCACAGAAAAGGATATCTAACCAATTCAGTGTGCACTGAGAGCGCATTCAAAGCCTCACGACAGTCGTTCGCTGAGATGCAGTTAGGATAAGCTGTCAGACCTAGTATGCAATGTCTGGGATTTTTAAGATAATTGAGATTATTACATTTTAGACTTTTCATGACTATTATGAACAAATTGTTTGATGATCAGGACAGATAATAAAAAAATGAGGGGGAAAAAAGCTATTTGCATCATTTATAATGTCTTCATTGGAGTTAGATTTCAATCAGTTTCACACTATCTCAATTTCCCTCTGAAATTTCTTTGGCCATAGCCTATGCCAATCCTTTGAACTGTACTGTAAATATAGACCCATATCATATCCAACAACACACAGACTGCTTGAGTGACAGGCAGATTCCATCATACAGTTTCTCGGAGTATTTTTTCCCGTGCCATTTGCTTTAGGCTTATCGGGTTTGACGCTTGTGATGTTTGACGACGATAACATTTTTGTGGTGCAGGGAAAATGCAATGTGCACAAGCTGCCGCGCTTCAGAAAGTTTTGTGGACTTCAGAATGACTGGCAGCAGCCTCATCAGAACTTCTCCTATACCGTGCGAGCGCACACACACACACACACACACACACACACGCACACACACACACAAACACAATCATCATCATCAGTCCCGGGCCGCATCAGTCGATGCTGGGTGATGGATCAGTATGTAGAGCAGGAGAGGGGGGACAGGGGAGTGAGATGGTTGTTCTCTGCTGTCTTCCTGTCACACGTCTATCTCATTTATTCAAGTAGGAGCACATAGTGCTCTCTCTCTCTCTTTCTCTCCTCTCTCTCTATCATTCAGTCATTCACACACACACACACACACACACACACACACACACACACACACACACACACACACACACACACACACACACACACACACACACACACACTCACACACCTACTCAATCACAAACATTCTCTCTCTTTTACTCTGCCTCACTCACAGGCTCTCTCTCTCTCTCTCCCTCTCATACACACTCAGTTACTAACTACACACACACACACACACACACACACGCACACACACAACACCCCTACACTCTCTCTTTTACTCTGCTTCACTCACAGGCACTCTCTTTATCTGTCACACACACACACACACACACACACACACACACACACACACGATGGAGAGTGGGCTGTTTAGGAGGAGAGCGAATGAAGGTGATGGACAGGTGGATGGATGGATGGGTGAATAGAATAGAATAAGGGATAAATCAGAGTGATGCGGAGGTGAGAGACAGGCCAGGAGTCAGAGATGGGACTAACTCAGAGGAAATGAGGTCATCAGAGAGAGACAGAGAGGGAGAGAGAGAGGGGGAGGGAGAGAGAGGGGGAGACAGAGAGGGAGGGAGAGAGAGGAGGGAGAGAGAGGGGGAGACAGAGAGGGAGGGAGAGAGAGGAGGGAGAGAGACAGAGAGGGAGGGAGAGAGCTCTAGAGAGAGAGAGAGAGCGTGTCTGGTGAATTTGGCAGGGTTCTGTAAGGTCACAAGGCAAGAGGATTCTGTTGATAATATTACAGTGAAGTTCAAAAGTATTGGCGGTTGGAAGTACCGAAGTAAAAAAAAAGCTAATAAAAGACAATAGAAAAATGAGATATCGAAAAAGGTAAAGTTAACAGCTAAATAGCTGAAGGAATATATGAAAATAATAGATAAAAAAAAAAAAAAAAAACCTGGAGCTGTCCTGACTGAGGCCATTTGCAGTAGCAGTGACTCAGTGGAGGACAGCTACATGGCACACCAGTGACGAGTTGTGCCTTAGAGGCGCATCGCAGAATTACCATGCCATGATTAAATTGTATTTCTTTTTCTTTTGCATAGTCAGAACTGTGCTCACGCTCCACTTCCTCTGCTGCTCCCTTAGAGCAAAGATGGCAGAATTGATATTTGTGCCCCTTGGCACCAATATCCAACGCTACTTAGAACCATGATGATACCCAGTTAGTCAGAAGCTGACTAAAAGGCCCATGACACGATCAACAATGTTACATGGCGCAATTTCAAGCAGTTATTTTTCTCGGCGTACATTGACAATGTCAGAGACTCGATTCTCTGTACTGTAGGTCAGAGAAGCATCAGATGGAGTTTGAAGCGGTTATTTGTGAGGTAAAAGAACGGAGCGGTGTTGCCTAATAGCACGGCGGTGCTGGTGTTATTTCTGCGTGTCCCTTCCTGCTTGTGCGCAGCTCTTGCTCAGTCTCATTATGTTCCCGTGGACAGCTCCCCTCATCACCCCATTTCTCTATTAACACCTCTCAACAGAAAGCAGCGCTACACACAGGTGTGTATGAGTGTGTGTGTGTGTGTGTGTGTGTGTGTGTGTGTGTCTGTGTGTCTGTGTGTCTGTGTTTGTCTGTGTGTGTGTGTGTGTGTGTGTGTGTGTCTGAAAGAGAGAGCAAGAGAGAGAGAGAGAGAGAGGGAGAGGGAGCTCTAACTACTTAGAGTAATGTGAAGTACCTTTCACTTTCAGACTTAGTTATAAGCTCTCGTTCATTTGGGCAGATTGTTGGTATCATTAGTATTAGTTTTTCTCGATTGCTTTAATGTTTGTGTCAACTCTGGCATCATGTTTTCAACATGCAGGTCTAAGCAGAAGCACTCTGACCAAAATTACACATTTTGCTTGAAAAAGGCTCTTACTCTCTCAAAACATTTAAAACACGCAACAAAAGGTCTGTGCAAATGTTGCGTTCAAACAACACAACTTGTAGTCAAATCACTGTTCACGTTCAAACAATCATTACACACTGGAAAACAAAATGCAAAACACTCTTCTCAAAATGAGGAGTTTCAGTTTTCAATTTTGTTATGTCTGTGTCATTTCTTTTTCATTTGTGAGTCGTGACTAAAGATAAATTGTATTCATTCCTCCCAAGATGTAACTGACATGTACGACTTGCATTAAGTATATAGACAAGACAAATTTCATTGAACTTAGACATTTTTTTATTGACAAATCCCCACAGTAAACATCTAGACTTGTCAGCTGTTACTGTGTACTGTTTTCTTCACCAAATAGGCAATACAATAGGCCACTTTATTTGGCTTAAATCCATACTTGCAAATAGCAACACAAAACAAACATGGTATCTCGTATGGATAATGAATGATTGCTAATTAAAGAATTGTGCATTGTGCAATTGACATTACAAGTTCATTAGTTTGCAAGCAATATCTATTAGCTGTGAATACATCCTGCGTTTTCCTTTTGTTTCACAGAGTTAATCCAATGGAGTTTGGAGTGTTTGTATGATAGCTGTGTTAAATGACTTGAAAAAGGGATGTGAAACACGAGTTAAACCAATGAAAATGTGTTAAAGGAACCGTATGTAAGACATTTCTTTCAATAACTGGTATGTCACTACTCACTAGACATCAAGAAATCATGCTCATTTCAAATACTTATATCACTGACAACAGTAGTCCGACCAGGATATCGCCATTTAAAAAAGTGAAGTTGCAGCCTTCAACTAATGTTGATGTTTAAAAAATGCGTTTTGGCCTGATGCACCACCCTCTACCTATCTACTAATCATGGAATCAGTAGTGTTTCGGCATACAGTTTGCCAACTTCGACTCAGTGGGGAGGGGGAGGGGGAGGGGATACACCACTCTACAGTTTTTTTTAAGTGATTGCAGTACCAGTTTTGGCCAAAATCCTACATACTGTTCCTTTAAGTCATTCATAGATGACTTCTGCTCTGCTAAGAAGGTGAAGATCAAGATCAAGTGGATCCAAGTCTCATTGAGCGCAACCTCTCCACGTCTGCTATATCACACACTAGCTCATCCCAAAGGCACACCTGGATCGTTGATGTGATTGGTTGAAGGACTATCCAAAAGTGTATTTGAAATATTCCCATTGATCATGACTCCCCGATTGAGCTTAGCATGGTGATACACAGACTAAGATATCCTGGGTTTTTCACCCAAACCCCCCAAAAAAAGAATTTCAACATTGGTCTTTCTGTTGCTGTCCGTCTGCTGACAGTAAGAAGATAGAGATATGCATTCCATTCTAGTTTGGAATACAATTTGATTTTTCTATATTGGCTTCTTCCTGTGTGAAGTAATGGGAAACTTTAAAAGCTATGCTTCCAAAGTTGCTCCACCCACTTAGAGTGGGCTCAGGCTGAAGTGGTTGAAGAGGTGTGTGTGTGTGTGTGTGTGTGTGTGTGTGTGTGTGTGTGTGTGTGTGTGTGTGTGTCATAAGTGGCATGTGTAATGAGAAGGTAATAACAGGTGCAGAGTAGGAGAGGATGAAAGTTGGAGCCTGAGGCACTGGAGGTGCCTTGGGATAGACTAGTGCCACATACAGTACACACACACGCGAGTGCAGGCAGGCACACACACACACGCACACACAGAAGGACGCAGGCAAGCACGCACACACGAACGCACGCACGCACGCACACACCCACGCACCCCCCCACACACACACACACACACACACACACACACACACACAAATGTATGCACAGAAGCACAGAAACACTCACACATGACACTCATTCACTGTTTCTCAGAGGCACTTGTACCTTACCCATCTCCCCCCCTCTCTCTCTCTCACACACACACACACACACACACACACACACACTCTCTGTCTCGCTCTCTCTCTCTCTCTCTCTCTCTCTCTGTCTCTCTCTCTCTTGTTTATGTGTGTGTATGTTTATTCAGTTTTATTCTGTGCAACTGTGGCTCATGAAAGCTGTGTTTAAATATTTAAATTCATAAATAGATGTATTTTACCTACTTAGGCGCTCACTATTTTCACAAACAACAAGTGAAGCTCCAACAAAAATAAGAATCATTTTTTGGGTCCCGCATTTTTGTCTAAAACTCACACAAAGCTATTTTTAAATCTCTGTTGAATCACACAACTTGGGTATAATTTTCGAAAGACTCCAAAGTCAATAGGCACAAATCACGAGACACCCCTGAAATTGTGCTCGCAGTGAAATGAATGATTTAATAATGTCAGGCATTTCAGAATGTTTATGGACAGAATCATGAGGGCGTATTTATGACTTGACCGGAATGCACTGACCCTTAGAAAGAGCAGCAGTGTAATCAGGATGACCACGAGCAGTATACCGCACCAGAGGGAAAACCCAGCCACGCCGTTTACTGTGTGCACCAGAGAAAACACAGCCATGCAGTACTGAGTAGACCTGGCCTCATTATGGGTTATTATACAGTACCCTACGGAATTGTTTGCCATCTTTGGTAAAGTTGACTAAAAGCAGGTACGAGAACTATTTTTTTTTTTGTAATCTCACAATGAAAGCAATGAGGTAAAATCCAACCTTAAAAAGGCAAGCAAATTTGTCTTGATAAAGAGGAAAATCTCATAAATAAATGATATTTTTAACAAAAACACATTGCCCACAATTATTGGAACCACTAGAAGTTAATCAGAACTTTCAGAAGTAGTTCATGACTTTTCTTTTTCCTTAGGGTATGAAAATAAAATGACAAATCCCCAAATATGTTTGCAACATCATAAAAACAATACAATACACTCAATTTGAATGAACAGAAAGTGTGTTGACATTTATTGGTCAGGATATAGCTATACAAATTAAGTACTTTGTTGAAAATGCCTGTATTTAAAGTAAGAACAATAATAAACAACTGGACATGTATGCAGGATGGTTAAGACAGCAGAAATTCCATAAGAACCACTGTTACCGAAAAAGGTATCTTCTGGGGGTTAAAAAATCTTCAGAAGTGACCTCATAGCTAATACAGTATTTAGAGGGCATGTCAGGTAGAAGCCTTTCCAGTCATTTCATTACAAACATAAGAGTTATCGAATTGTACAGTGAGTGTCTGGAAGTGTGGTCTACAGTATTGTCAGATTAAATAAAAAAAAATTTGTTCTTTGGCAAGAAACACTTAAGTGTGATATTGTGCTTTTTTATTTTGCCATCTTCATGTAAATCACATGATGTCTGAGATATTTATTCAATATGTACAGTGATGGTTCTGCACACCCACAACGTACAAGAACATCAGCTGATGTAGCAAGAACAGACAAGATTACTGCACCGTAGACCAAGATGGCTGCAGTGAGACTCACAGCTGAGCTGAAATGCTGCCTGGGAGGAACACATCACTCAAGTGTGTCAGGTGGCCAGGTGAGCAGGTGGAAAGGTGAGCAGGTGGCAAGAAGCTTTCAGTAGAGAAGCACAGACAGGGAAGAGAGAGAGAGAGAGAGAGAGAGAGAGAAGCACAGACAGGAAAGAGAGAGAGAAATTATGGAAAAAGAGAAAGAAGGGGAGACAGACCGACAGGAGGAAAAGGAGAGGGGATCTCAAATTGTCCCACAAGGCGAGACAATAATCTGCACATGTACGCAACAATGAAAAAAAAAGTGTTTTATTTCAGTCTTGCTTCTTCATGGCAACATTTGCCCTTTTCATTTATTTACTGCCCCCTTAAAATATGTCAAAATATGATTGAATGCATATTTGTCTTCAACTTCCAAATCATCTTTACTGAAGGGCCACATACAAACACTTCATGTACCTCATCATCACATAAACCCCGCCCGCAGCCTTGGGCGCTTTTGAAGTGGACGCCGGTGCCAGCCCGAGCCACTTCCTACAAATCAGCAGTCTGCAGGAAGTCCTGTGCTGTCCACCATTAGCCCTGGCTGAGACAGCTGAAACTGCTGCCGGTGGTTTACAGGCTCCTTATTGCATCAGCGCCAATTATGAAATCACTCATAATGAGTTCCTATTCATTGTGCCGTGCACGCTGAGTTGTGCTGGCAGTAATCTGCAACACGGTCAACCGCATTAAAGCCGGTGCGGTTTTGATCAAAGTTTTTAATTGCCTCAGAAATGAGCTCGGTGTAAAATTGATTTAGTCTTACTGAATACTTTATTGTACAATAAAAGGAAATTGAATCGCACAGGCCTACTTTCAGACCAAAATGTAAAAAAAAAGAAAAGAAGGCTCAGTTTGAGACTTACTTTGGAGCTGGAGTCTGGATGTTCTTTTCTGTGTATTTGCAGACATCCTTTTAGTATCTCTCTCTCTCTCTCTCTCTCTCTCTCTCTATCTTTGAAGACACTCTTACTCGACTTCTCACTTTTGCAAGCACATAAACATGCAGACACACACACACACACACACACACACACAAGCAGTGAATAAGTTAGTGAGAGAGAGAGAGAGAGAGAGAGAGAGAGAGAGAGCGAGAGAGAGAGAGAGAGAGAGAGAGAGAGCATCAGCCTTAGATTTGAGGTTTAATAAGTATTTCCACTTTAGGCCCTCAATCATTTTTTTTTTCTTTCTAAAATCCAGTAGCCATTTTCCTAATAGTCCCCCTGACTCCCTCTCACACAGGGCCCCAAAATGGGGAAAGGACAGCACTATGGAAGAAATGGGCTGCATCATTATTCTACCAAACAATTTCACAGCACCCTGGCCTCCATTTTATTTGCTCAATTCCAGCGGTGCTAGATTAAGGAAATACGCTTTACCAGACGATTCTACTCAATGATGTAACTGCATTTTTGAACCTGACTGTGCTTTTATTTGATCAGTTTGGAAAATGCTACAGTAGATGTGACAAATGGGTCCCCAGCAAATTATCGTGCGTTGTGAAAAACGTTTTACCCAGTGTTGCTCGTATTTGATCAGGTTGGACATCAAAGGTTTCTCATCTTTTTTTATCCCTACATTCTTTCTCACCATGCGTAAGGTTTTAACTCCATAAATGGCATAAATGGCTTGTTAATTATGTCCATTGACAGAATGCAATACCATTAAAAACGGATTGCTTGCACATCTACATACTTGAGTATTCCTAAAATGGCATGGATAAATCACACTGAATAGATCTGTCAGTTCAGTATGCCATTCAGTATCATTATATATATATATTTATATATATATATATATATATATATAGAGAGAGAGAGAGAGAGAGAGAGAGAGAGAAAGTGCTGCACATACAGTACCTACTGTATAATGAGCTTGCAGTCCTGTCAAAGGACTCCATAGTGCCATCAATGTGTTGCATATGACCTCGCTCTGTGGAATAATGGTCCTCCAGGTAGGTATCATCAGGATCAGAGCAGCCAGCGCTAATTAACTAGTAATTATATTATCATTACTATGTCATTACATGCCGCATAAGCTCACCCAGCTCAGAGGCTCGCGGACGCTAATGGCAGTGTGAGTGAAGGAGGCAGGGGCCATGTTCTGCGATCAATGAACACACACACACACACACACACTGTGGTGTGTATGTACTGTACATTAGGGAGGAAATACAGCTGATTTTAGCATGGTGCAGCTCTTGGGAAAGCTAGGATGTGCAACGTATGTATAGCAGAGATGGTTTTTAAAGATCTTTGGTTATAGGATGTGTGATGTATTAAGGTACACAGAGACTAAAGCTGTAATTAAAATAGAACTCTTGCTACACTTGTATGCATCCTGTCGTTATTCAAGAGCCAGAATTCGTTAACGGTGATGCGGAATATAGGCGCTATACGTGTGCGCCCAGCCGCCCACATATAGACTTAAACACGCGACAAACTCACGCACACACACACACACACTTGCGCACACAGACGCACACACACAATAACAATAACACAAACACAAACACACACACACACACACACACACACACATACACACATACACATGGCAGAGGGAGAGCTTGATCGGAATCAGAGCTGAAAGTGTGGTCCCAAAGGTTTTGTTCTGTGTTTGTCGGGGCTGTGAGCTATTGTCCCCTTTGATCAGGGCTCCCGCGCCGCTAAACTAGATTAGGCCTGTTTGGGCCGCCACCGCCGCGTTTGATGTGCTTCATGTGAAAGACTAACCGTCATGTGTGTGTGTGTGTGTCCTCCCCCGATGTTTTTAATACGAGCATACACGAAAAGACACACACACACACATGCACTGACTCAGACACACACACACATACATACACACCCACGCACACACACACATACGCATGCATGTACACACATACAGACGCACTTACACACGCATGCACTTACAGTACACACACACACAGACACACACACACTCACTAGAGTACCACATCATGTTGTTAAAGAACGCTAGGGGAAAAAAACAAGTCTACAAGTGCATGAGTCATGTAAACTGGCATGATTGGCAGATAGCATGGCGTTGATGGTTGTGATCAACTCATGGGGAGGTTCCTCCCTCCCGTCCTCTCACAGGCAAGCTCTGGAGGACAATGTGCTCAGACTAGAGGACACACACACACACACACACACTTATACTGTTCTTATGCACACACACGCACGCACACACACACACACACACACACACACACACAGACAGACAAAATTCAAGCTTTAACAGAAATACACACACATACACGCACAGCAACTTCACGACACACACTTCTTTAAAACACACACACACACACACACACAAACTGCTCTTTTACACATACATACACACACACACACACACACACACACACACACACACTGCTCTTTGACACACAAACACACATTGCACATGCACGTACACACAAACATAAATTCAAGCTTTAACAAACATATTCATACAGACACGCACACACAAATTCCCTACACACGCTCATCTCTATTAAAAACGCACACACACACACACACACACACAGACAAACTGCTCTTTTACACACACACACACACACACACACACACACACACACACACACACACACACGCACACACGCACACACACACGCGCGCTGTGCTCTTTAATGGAGCTGCCATCCTGCTCTCCCTGTCTGCTCTTTCTGTTCTGATGAATGTGCTCATGGATGAAAGGATGACACAGTATGAGAGAGGGAGGGGGTCCCTCTCTCTCTCTTTCTCTCTCTCTCCCTCTCTCTCTCCTTCTCTCTCTCTCTCTCACACACACACACTTTTCTCACTCATTTACTCCCTCTGTCTCTCTCTCTTTGTCTCTCATTTACTCCCTCTGTGTTTCTTTCTCTCTCTTTCAATATCTACTCCCCCTCTCTTTTTCTCCCTTTCTTTCTCTTCTCTATTTCTCTTCTCTTCTAATCTCTCTTTCTCTCTCTCTCTCTCTCTCTCTCTCTCTCTCTCTCAGTGCTTTATGAGCGGTTAGCGAGGCTCTCCTCTATAAAGTGCCGGCCCTTTGTGGACAGCCCACTGTGATGGCTGATGGATGGCTCTCATTGAGTGGATGGCAGATGCAGGCCAACTTAATGATGAGGCGCCCACTCAATGATGCCAGCCTCTCGCCACGCAAGGGATGGGCACTCTGAGTGTGTGATTGTGTGTGTGTGTGTGTGTGTGTGTGTGTGTGTGTGTGTGTGTGTGTGTGTGTGTGTGTGTGTGTGTGATTTTGTGTATGCGTGTGTGTGTGTGAGAGAGAGAGACTGTGCGTGATTGTGTGTGTGTTTTTTTTTTTCATTGTCTGGATTTCACTGTGGCAATGATAATAAGAACATATTTATGAGCCCAAAGTAGCACAATGCATGAAAAAGCTGTTTTCACCTCTGTTATGTAATCACTGATGTCATTGTCATTGCCATTGCCAGAGAGAAACAGAAGCTTAATAATGCAGTCAAGCTGTGAGAGTTACTTCACTTCATGAGTAGTATGTAGTATGAGCATTGAAAACTATTTCAGTGCTCATATTTATGTCATGATGAGGCAGGTTATGAAGAGGTTATAACTCTTTATAGACGTGTTTATAATGCTTTATGGATGTTGAATTTAAAGTAATAAAATCTAGTTATTCCACTTCTCATCTATTTTCAACATACAATGAGCCCATGTTCAGCTACACAAGGGGAATACAAATGGTCTACAACTGACAGATCTACGACAAAAACGTAACTCGGTGCAATACCTGGCTTTCTGGGAGACAGGTATTTTTTTAGTCAGAGCAGATTCGAAATCAGTTTGAAGATAATATTTTAACTTAAAAAGAACTACATTGTGTTGCTGCATTGTTATGTTTTGCTACACTGTAGTGTTACCACAGCTTCAGCAAATGGACACTGACCTCTGTTTCCGCATGACAGCAACATTGGCTGCATCCCCCCAACAGAATTGCAGCTTTCAAGGCAAGCAGGAATTAAACTTTAGTCACCGATGAGTCATGCCCGGTGACGCCCTGTGTGCCAGAAATGGAGACACTTGTCGAGGCCTGGAATGCAGAGACACGACGGGACAATGGGAGTCTGGAAGGAACAACAGGGCAATAACAGTTGGAGTTGAGTTGCGTGATCCAGTTCAGGGGTGGTGTTATGCAAGCTACAATTTTAGTAGCTGTGTGTATGTGTGTGTGTTTGTGTGTGTGCTTGCGTGCGTGCTTACGTGCGTGCGTGCATGCATGCGTGTGTAGAATTATGGCTATTTTACTAAAGTCTGATGCCCATCTGCCCACCCAGCCTCAGTGGGTACTAGGCTTCTCATCTGACAACACACGCCAGTGTTCCAGATACCTTAGTAGGAGAACCCAACAGCTATATGCTACTGTACCGACGATTAAAGAGACACCCTGCAACATTGATCATTTATTGTTTACCATCTCATTAATCAATCTGAAAAGCCCTTGGCACCATCTTAGTGGATGCCCACCAATACACTTTCATCACCTACAGTAACATAAAACACTCACATAAAAATGTGACTTACTGAATCCCAGTCAACCAAAGATGTTAAATATTACACATAGACTCACAAGAGACTTATAAAAATGCATGATTAATATTATGAACAAATGAGCAATATACCACGGCACAGTAGGCAAATTATTCACTGCGTTGCAGTATAAATGATGCAAATTTGTAGTAGCACGGCATTCCAAATAGGACTACAGTGTACAGTCAGACACAGCTGAGGCACTTTGTTATTTAAATGATCGCTGGTTTTACCTGTTGGCGATTGCCGA
The DNA here is from genome assembly GCF_963854185.1 of Sardina pilchardus. Lineage (NCBI taxonomy): Eukaryota > Metazoa > Chordata > Actinopteri > Clupeiformes > Clupeidae > Sardina > Sardina pilchardus. The sequence goes on along the minus strand of NC_085001.1, from coordinate 11,618,387 downwards.
AGGCCAATGCAGGAGTTATTACAGGAATGCAGGATAAATTGGTCAGTTTATTATAAGTAGCCTAAGGCCTCCTACTGTACCACAGGGACGAGAATGTCAATTAATGGCTTACGGGTGTGATGCAACCCATATGAGCAAAATTTACCTCAGGTCACAAACTCCCTGACAGGTCAAAAAGCTAAACTCTGACTAAGAGACTGTGTCGCATGGGAGTGAAGTGAGTTCTTGAACGATGGATTTGCAGTTGTTTCCTTTCTTTGGGGCCATACTCTTGAGGTGTCACTCAAGCTCTTTGGTTAAGACCACTGCTGTAATTGAGTAATCATCTGCCCAAGGCTTCTGCTGTTCAGGCACTAAGAGATGAATGGCCTGTGGGTCTGAAGCACAGAACACAAAGAAATGTGTCTGACATGTAAGAAGGCTACACAACGATGTGGCTAAAGCACTGCCAAGGTGGAAGGACTCTACCCTATGGCCTTGGCAGTTTATTTGGTTTAGTTTAGTTTATTTTTACTCCTGGTATGTTATGGAGAGCTTAACAAGGTTAAAAATGTCTTTTTCACTGAAGGGCATTATAACGTAACATGTAAAAGTGATTTCAAACTCAAAAGTAGCCTATATCAAGTTCAGGTACAAACATATTTGCGTCATATTTTATTTTTCCCCCCTAAAATCTCCAATAATCATACAGTGAGACTGGAGATGTGTGTTTGTGAGATTAATTTGTTATTTTTCCCCCTCATTGCCTCAGTCCTGAGATGCTTCAGTTAGGAATACTGATGTAATTTAATAATCATCTGTAGGTTCCTACCTGGCCGTAAACTCAAAAACAAAAGTTTAAGGGCAGCTTAGAGAAAAGTTTGGGTTTTGGAGCAAAAATGTATTTTTCTGTTTGTGTATGAGTTATTTGGTTGCACATGCATTACTATCATTTTTCATGAGCAATAAATATGTATACGTGAGTGTGATTCTCTGCATGATGTATTATAAACACCTGAACGAATTAAGAGAAGGTTCAGCTTCAGAGATTTGATAATCCGTCATAGAGGGCGCATAGATATAGAGGTGTGTGTGTGTGTGTGTGTGTGTCTGTGTGTGTGTGTGTGTGTGTCTCTGTGTGTGTGTGTGTGTGTCTGTCTGTGTGTGTGTGTGTGTGTGTGTGTGTGTGTGTGTGTGTGTGTGTGTGTATGATGCAGCAAAAACAGAGCAGTTGCAGTTGTTAGTCACTGTGAATACCCTGCAGTATTTCTATAATATAAGTTTAGTTTAACAAAGTAAGTGCAGAGTAATACCAAAGGTCATCACTCCAAGCTGTCCATTCAACGGGACGGTAAATATAAACTCTTTTTGGGTATGTTGTAGTTTGCTCTTGTAATATACAGTATTTTTCTCTCGTACTGTATGACACTGCTTGTTTATTATCATCATACAAGCAGACAGTGGGCTCTGTTTGAGATGCAGTATGCCATGTAATGTGTTGACATTGTTGTGCACAAACTAATGCTAATTTGTGACCATTCAAAGCGAAATCTGACCAATCTGATTCAAATCGTGAACTAATTTCACGGAAAAACGTACGTCTTGACTGTTAAACCCTGCAAAGATTCAACACATTTGTAGTCATTCTATTTTCTCCTCTTCTGGCATATTGACAGGAGAACCATGTAAACTTTGGATGCGGTTATCTTAGCGATAGTTTGTGTAACACCCTTGATATACATATCGTTGGAAAGCTTAGTGTATGACCATTCACGTGAGCACAATAACTTCATTTTGTAAATTTTACCGAAACGACTGGTTTAGCTTTGCAGGGTCACATTTGGTTATATAAATATTTTTGCAACTTTGCTAACAGTTTTTACTCATTTATATTTACATTAATATCATTGAATTGACACTTTTATCCAAAACGACTTTCAGGAAGAGAATACCAGTATTGTGAAGACCTTAGTCAGAGTTCTCACTGTTCTAGTCAATAAAACTAGTAGAAGATAGGAGTGCACTGTGCAGGCGTTACAGTTCAAGTGTTGTAGCAGGAGGAGAAAGCGGTAGAAGGAGGAGGTAGAGGAGGGAAGGGTGGGCATTTAGTGCATGGTAAATGTGTATTTGGTGCGTTAGGTCGTTAGAAGTGTTAGGAGAGGAGGTATCCTTGGAAGAACTGGGTCTTCGAGAGCTTCTTGGAGAAAGAGAGGTACAGACCACCCCCTTACACTGGTGTGGTGACACTTGGCAGGTCATCCCACCACTGGGGGACCACAGATTAAAATAGTCTGGATTGCCATGTGCTATATTTAACACATGACCTGACACTCAAAATATGAGTGTATCAGATGAGGAAGTTCTCAGAAATAATCTACTACTCACACAATTTTCTGTGAATCGTAACTGCAAACTTGTAACGCGACTGTGACTTTGATGCACATACTGGCATCACTACTTGTTCTCACGGCATGGGTTCCACAGCACGTCTGTTCGTAACGCATCCTGCATTTTCAAATGAGACCCCGGGGAGTAAATGATAAGTTTACCCCCGTACTGAAAACTGTAAAGACACAGCAGTCATTCTGTAGAGGGCCTTGAGTGAGTGACTGAAGCCAGCCCTGCGAATTAACAAATGATTAACACCACGCACCCTGCATTTCAACTAGACTGACTTATAGACTTGCATAGCTTTAGGCTGTCAGGATGAGACGAAAAGTTAGAAAAGAGAAAATATTTTGTACAAAGTTTGTTGTCTGTTTGTGTTGTTTGTTTGTTTGTTTGTTTGTTTGTGTTTGTCCGTTTCACAGTGGTGCACTCCTGTGTTGTGGTAGCGTTGCCGATAAGGATGGGAAACAGAGGCAACGGTAGCACCTGTGCAAGAGCGCCCGTGGATCTTTTTGGAGTTTCCTCTCTCCAGACTTGGCTCTTCAAAATATCATATTAATGAACCAGCACCGATGTAGCCGAAGGGCGTCTCACCTGCCAAAAAATCTGCATGGTGTGGAGAAGACAAGGTCTCTGCTGATGCGCTGTGTCTGTCTCCAGCAACTCCAAACCAACGCAGTATCAGCCTTTTTCTTCTTCTTCCTCCTCCTCTTCCTCTCGGCCTTGGTGATTAAATATTAAAGTAATGGAACAGAACTGATGCAGTCAAATGCAGTCTCACATGCTTATCTCTCCTCTGCGTGGCACCAGAGAACAGCCTCTACCTTGCTGAATTATACATTGTCTGACCAGCAAAAGTGTGATATCAACCATTTTGTGTGAGAATTTAACAAACTAAATAATTAAGAATACCAAAAAAAAAAAAAAAGATGGCTGTGAGCTAAACAGGAAGCAATTTTCATTAAATCTCTCCGTGGTCGTTTAATGAGCGTCCCCGTTTTTTTTTTTCACGGTGGCATTTGTGACGGCGGGTGGGCAGGCGAGCGAGCGGTTTCCCCGGCGAGTGTGTTTTTGGGCCGAGTCCAATCAGTGACCCGATGGGGCCTAATGAACGGGTCGGGTGCCAACCCAGAACACC
>NC_085001.1:11597382-11609882 GCF_963854185.1 Sardina pilchardus | reverse complement strand
GAGAGAGAATCTGCTGGGATGGGCCCAGACCTAGAGCAATGGAGGATTTGGAGGAAGGGAGGGAAAGAGGAGGGCGGAGGAAAAGCGATTGAGAGAGAGGTAGAGATAAAGAGAGAAATCGGGAGTGCACGCAGCGTGTTGGGAGTGTGAGGAGAGGGAAGAGGAATTAGGAGGACTTCGGAGAGACAAATGAAAATGAGCTAGCTGAGAGAAGGAACAGAGGAGGGAGGAGGAGAGAGAGGGAAGGAGAACAGAAAGAGGAGTGGAAGGGCTGAGGAGGAATCAGATACTGTAAGTCAAGCACAGTCAGGCCTTACAGATAGATACTTCCCTACATCCCTAGGGAACTTTTAGGCATGTGGTAGCTCATACAACCATAACCCAACAAACAGAATAGTACACACATACAGTATATCTCACATACTGTACATAAAAAAATCACTCACAGAAATGTAAAAATGTAAAGAGAATGTGAAGTGAATACAAAGATCTGGTATGGACTGACCATGTGATGCATTGACCATGAACAGGTGCTGTGGTAGAGTTTGTGTGTGTGTGTGTGTGTGTGTTTGTGATTGTGTGTGCCATTACCAATCGCTAACATTTGGTTGTGACGTGACATGCTCACACTACTTACATGGACAGCTGCTTCCTCTGTTCACTGATTGGACCTGCACATTTTTGTCTTGAGAAAACCTGCGAATATACTGCAGACCCACACTACGCAGTGAAGAGCAATGAAAACTGAACGGAATTACGCAGGAAGGCAGTGCCAGGCTCAAGCTGAAAAGTTCCTATGTCCCTCCCCTTTTGTGTGGCATTGAAAAGTTGGATGGCCCTGGGGACAAAGGACCAAAGTCTGAAACATGCTCCTCTGTTTATTGAGCGTGCTGTGTAGTAGGCGGTGGTCATTGTCCATGATCGCCAGTGTCCTGCTCATGGTCCGTTTCTCTGCAGTTGTGGTGAGTGACTCCAGCGTCCAGCGTCCTTCTTCTGAATGCTGTCTCCCCAGCACACCACAGCATAAAAGAGGACACTGGTGATAGCAGACTTGTAAGAGAGAGAAAGGTGAGAAGAGAGAGAGAGAGGGATGGAGAGAGAGAGAAAAAGAGAAAGAGAGGTGAGAGAAGAGATAAACAGAGAAAGAGAGGTGAGAAAAGAGAGTGACAGAATGAGAGGTGAGAGAAGATAGATAGATAGAGAGAGGGAGAGAGAGAGAAAGAGGTTGCATCTCAATCTCTATCCTCGATGCTCGGTCCTATATATCTATAACTATAACTAACACTGGATAGACCATCCCATTGTTGCCGCCCCATCATTCTTTATCTAGATCAGTGGGAACGAGGATTGAGGAAGGAAGGCAGGATGTATAAAACGGCGAATGAGAGGCACCCACAGAGATCTGTTATGCATGTCTCTATCCTGCTGTAAGGCATACAAATGGCTCGTACAGTAGTGCTCCATTTCAGGCCTGGTGTCTGTAGAGATGTTTGGAAAGCCGGAGCAGGAAGAGAAGAAGCGGCCCTGACACCTGCTCCTCCTGCTAGCATCAAACTGCTGCAACGGGGGGCCATCAAACACATTTAGGCTTCAGCCTCTGCTCCCCCACTCACACCTGTCTCACCCCCCTTCTCCCTTTCCCACCTCTATCTTTAGTCTCTCTTTTCCTCACGTCTGTGTTCCTCCTCTTTCAATTAATCTTTTCTTTTTTTCGCCCTGTCACTTCGACACCCCCAACTCTCTCTCTCTCTCTCTCTCTCTCTCTCTCTCTCTCTCTCTCTCTCTCTCTCTCACACACACACACAAACATACACACTCCTCTCCTCCTCTTTCAGTCTTTCCCCCGTACTCTTCCTCTGGCACCTCATCTCTCTTTTCATCCCTTTTTCCTCTTACTCTTTCTCCTCTATCTGTCCATCTGTTCATCCCCTTGCTATATACCTGGGGTGCCTCTCATTTGGTCTTTTATACACCCTCCCTTCCTTCCTCGATCCTCGTCCTCACTGATCTAGATAAAGAATGATGGGGCGGCAACAATGGGATAGTCTATTCAGTGTTAGTTATAGATCGGTGGGAACGAGCCTCGAGGACCGAGCATTGAGGATAGAGGAGAGAGATTGAGAGGCACCCTCTCTCTCTCTCTCTCCCTATCTCTATCTATCTTCTCAGTCTCACCTCTCTTTCTGTCACTCTGTCATAGCCTGATAAACCAGCCTAAATGGATTGGATGTCTAATTTAGTCTGGCCTCGATGAATGGATACAACGGAACATTGTTGATGAGCACAACCCGTTGTCTTTCAAACCGTGTCTGTGCCTATAGGCCAACGCTCCCTCAAAACCCCGCCCCAGAGCCCTCTGTCCCGCCCGCGTTGATTCAAAACACATCTCTGCGTTGTGATTGGTTTAGTTGCCATCTGCCAGATTCAGGGCAGTGTTTTCAAAATGTTCAATGGTCCGAGGCCAGACCCAAATGCAACTGCTGGACGGCAAATTTTGCCGTCCAGCAGTTGGCGCTGGTTTTCCAGGCTCACTCTGTCACTGAGATGTTATCTTGTTATTTCGAGATCATATCTCATTATTTCAAGGTAATATCGTATTATTTCGAGATAATACACATATGTAAAAAATAAGAATTAAAAAAAAAAATAAATCAAAATGTCTTTTTTCTTCAGATATTATTTCGTTATTTTGAGATACTAAGTCGTTATTTTGAGATATTATCTCATTATTTCGCGGTGTTATCTCGTTATTTCAAGATGTTACTGTTATCTTGAAATAACGAGATATTATCTCGAAATAACGAGATAATATCTCGAAATAACAAGATTTTTTTTTCACATAATGTGTATTATCTCAAAATAATGATAATAATATTTATCGAGGAGAGATATTGAGAGCCACCCCAGTTGAAGGGGCTGAGTGGTTGACTGGGATAAGCTCAGCCTTGATGTATACTCTTTTTTTGATCCCGTGAGGAAACTCGGTCTCTGCATTTATCACAATTTGTGAATTAGTGAACACACACATAGCACGCAGTGAATAGACAGTGAGGTGAAGCACACACTAACCCAGAGCAGTGAGCTGCCTGCCCAACAGCGGCGCTCAGGGAGCAGTGAGGGGTTAGGTTCCTTGCTCAAGGGCACTTCAGCCGTGGACTGGCCGGGGATCGAACCGGTAACCAAGCTCAAAGCCCTAACCATTAGGCCATGGCTGCCCAATGCTACTAGTGAATGATGTAGGAAAAGTCTGATATGTTAGTGCACAAAGCTATGGAACTAAGATTGCAGTAAGATTTGAAGAAGTGTTATATCACAGCAGGTGAAAAGCGTATTAAATGACGAAGAACTAAAAACATTTGTATTATTTTTGTCTGCAATGAATGTTAACACGTCTCAAGGCAATGAAGATAATCTGTCTTGGGAAGATTAACAGTCAACACACATATGTTATACACAGGCCCAAATAACTAAATGTGAAACAAGAAAGTAAAAACTAGTGAATACTGTATGCATTTGTTTGGGTAAAACAATAATTCACTGCTAAGCATTCAAACAACAATTTCACATGAAATATGTTACCCTTAGTTTTTCTCGGATATTTCTCCTAATGTTAAAAATAAGCAATTATTGAGGCCTAGAATACAAATGCTAAGGTAATGATATTTCGCTCTGAGGGCCAGAATTAAAAAAAAAAAAAAAATTAAAAAAAAAAGTAATTGAAATGGAGGTACACATTCTGATTCTGCAAGGTCTTAAAAAAAGTGTTTTGTATAAATATACAAAAAACAACTTGTTGTAAAAGCTGGGTGGGTTGTGGAATGACTCTTCCCTTGGCCTTCCTCAGCACTCATACATGTTTACAGAGGTGGAAAAACTCCCCTAGATCTCTGTTTTTTGAGGTCCCGGAGTACTGTCGTTATACTCTTGTCCATTTTCCATTTTTCTGCCTGGCTGCGTTAGCTGCTGGCTGTAGCAACTCGAGCTTGGTGAAACTGTTTGTTTTCGGGGGGGGGGGGATTCGGATGTGGATTCGGATTTCTCATTTAGCACAAGTGATTTCACTCCATTAACTCATCTGTCCGACTGATGGTTAAGTGAATGGAACAGACACGTGGTGAGGTTTCTAGTGGGCTTTGCTCCGTTAAAAACAATGGAGTTCTCATTTTTTTTCTTGTTGCGCCGCATACGTGTCTGGTGGGCGCCGGCCTTTACTCTCTGACGCTTTTTACACCTCTGCAGTTTGACCTTTGACCTCCTCAATACCACTTCCTTTGGTGTTTGTGCAATGCAGCAACAACACCAGGGCTGTGTACCTCAGGAGCTAAGCTAGAGATCAATGCTAACACCTGTGGGACTTAGCCACCTCACCAGCTCACTTGCCTCGCATGTCCAGAGGTCGCAAGGTCAATCCTGATGGCTTTGCAGAAAAAAGACCAGTCATCTGAAAAGGCAGGTTACGTTAAGACTCTAGATCCCATCAGGGACTGAGTATCTTGGGATAGAGATCAGTGCTAAGATTGATGGATATTTGTCCACACCTGCCAACACTCCCGTTTTTACCAGGTTTTCCCATATTTCATCTCCTGGCATCCTTCCGTTTTATTATTTCTCCTGGAAAACTCTCATAATTTGCATGACCATGTTCGGCATGTTTGTCTGACAATTCCCAAGTTCTCAGACTGTGTATGAATCACTCACTTCATTAAACCCTTTGGTCATAAAACACGGAAACCTTTAACCTGAGTCAGGGACCATGTGCGGACTGCACTTCTACTCTCACAACCAACAGAGCTAGTTGAATGATCGAGAATTGACTAGCTAGCTTTTGTCAAATTGTTAGTTCCGAAATATAGTGATTGATGATTTCACATCTAAGTGTCTGCATATAAATTGTTATTTGAGAGTTGAAACACAAGGCTACTTTATGTCCTCAGAACTGAAATTGAAAGCAGCTCAAGTGTTGGAGGTACCAGGCAGCAGGTGGATTGTACATGAACTGCCATGAAGCATACTACTTTTGGATAACTGATAACTGGAGCGACGACCAAAACGCAGTGCTGTATTTGGAGTGGAAGCTACAAACTGATCATGATGCAGGGCATGGCTAGCATCAGCAACAACATTGGGTGCCTCTCATTCGTGTTTTATATGTCCTCCCTTCCTTCATCAGTCCTTGTTCCCATTGATCTAGATAAAGAATGATGGGGCGGCAACAATGGGATAGTCTATCCAGTGCTAATTATAGATCAGTGGGAACAAGTCTGGAGGAACAAGCATCGAGGGTCGAGGAGGGATGTTGAGAGAGGCCCATAGAGTAGCCTATGAGGAGCAGCTGGGACATATGCTAACGTGCTAACGGGCCTGTCTGTCATGTCCAAAGGTCACAAGGTCAATCCCACTGTGTTACACACCAATTTAGCATGCGTGCAAGTCAACAATGATTCATTTAATAATATGGAATAATGGAATCCATTCGAGTATCATTAGTATGTACAAATGTGAGCACTTCATCCCTTAAGCACTGAGTACCAGCATGTCCAATTTATGCAAGTTGAGTCAGATGTTTAATATGTTTTAAAATTGATTACTAAAACTATTTTTTTGTTTACCTCTAAGAGCTCGCTGTTTTTCTTGCTCTGCTCTGCTTTTTTTCATGCATATTTTATACCAAAAATGAATTACAACTCTGAGAGGCCATAGACTATTCCATCAGACTGTGCCCCTTCATTGACTTTGAATCCGTCACTTTTAATTAATTTCCCGACTCGTGTTTATCCACTAGAGTCTTTGAGAAAAGTCGGGCCCTGGACGGGTCAGGGTCTGACGGTCCCGGTCTGAATAACAGGCCTGCATGCGAGAGTGTTGACAGCCACAGCAGGACACCGACTGGTGATGATCCTTTGATTGCAGCCTCGTTAATCCTGTGTAACCTTCCCCTGATTCATCCAAAACGACACTCAGAAGTTGATCGGAGGAGACGAGCGGATCGGGGGATAAAGGGGGATTGGGTAGAGGATAGGAAAGTGTTGTCAGTGGCCACATCACAAGCCCCTTCAGTGTCTTTTGATTGGCTCTGCCCTGGGTTGAGCAGAATTGGATTTCACTTCATTTCCTGCATTAGCCCATCTGAAATTGAATTTGCATTGAGCATGAAGCATGTGGCTGTGGGCGGATTGTTTTGTTTGCAAAGTAGATACTCAATACTTTGTCAGCATGGACACACTCACTCACACACGCCACCCCCCCCCCCCCCACACACACACACACACACACACACACACAAGCACGTATGCACACACACACACACACACACACACACCTACACACACACACACACACACACACACACACACACACAGGCATATGAAAACACCTACTGTATGTCCACACACACATGACTGATAACAGCTGTTACTTCAAATTCCCGCACACTCTCACTCATTGTAGTGTGGTTTTCGCCACTGTGAGAGGGCCCTCTCTGTTCATGGGCCATGGACGTGGGTGAATGCTGGATGGGTGCGGAGGGAAAACACTCTCTCATGCACTTTCGTCAGTTGTTTATGGCCGTGATCCTTTCAGCCCATCCTGACTATAATAATAACGCTGTCAAAAAATCAACCAAATAAAACCAACACACTCAACATAGCCCATGTCATGTCATCGTCTTGTTTTCACTGAGTTAACTTTGATCAATTTCTATCCTATGCATAAACTTGACTTGCATATTTACATAGGATAACTACTATTCAGAGAAACAAGATTACTTGAGTGCCTTAAACTTTTTTCTTGTATAATGTGTGAAGGCTTTTCTATCTGTCTAATTAAGAAATGAATTCTCGTGTTTTAACTGGTCCCCCTGTTGTTTGTTTGTGTCAGGGGATGGCAAGCTGGGCCCTGGTTTAGACAACAGCCTTATAGGCAATTCCCCCTCCACTCGGTCGGCCATCTTGGCAGTAGTCTATAGTGAGGGTGGGATCAGACAGGAGACACAGGGATGCAGTCAGTAGCCTATTGGAATAAGGCTCAATTCCCTCACTGCAGTTCTTCCACTCCACACACACACACACATGAAGATGTGCAGGCAAACGGAGATAGGCTACACACACGGACACACACTTACTCACATGGCTTCAGTGGAGTCGATACAACTCACTGTTGCAATGTATGTGCGCGTACACTACAAAATTAACTTTTCAGTGTCTTATGTGCTGCCACAGTAGATCTCCCTCTAAGCCATGTGGCTTTACATTAGTGAATGTGTGTGTGTGTGTGTGTGTGTGTGTGTGTGTGTGTGTGAGAGAGAGAGAGAATTAGTGTGTCTCTTTGTGTGTGAGTGAGTTAGTGTGTGTGTGTGTGTGTGTGAGAGAGAGAGAGAGAGAGAGAGTGCGTGTGTATGTGTGTGTATATATGTATGTGTGTGTGTGTGTGAGTTAGTGTGTTTGTGTCTGCCTAGTCAGCATCTTGTGCTTCCCATGCCTCTTGCAGACCCTTAGATCGATTCCCTCAATGCGGATTACGACAGAGAGATACACTGTCCGCAAGGGCCTCGCTCTCTCTCCGTGGGCTGTGTGTGTGTGTGTGTGTGTGTGTGGAGCGGTGGGAGTGTATATGAATGGGATAAATAGATGGGGAATGACCAATGAAACTCTTAAAACTCAGTTGGAAGGATGGATATCTGGAGAGAGTCTGTGAAGCATGAAAGAGGAGAGAGAAAGAGAGAGAGACAGATAAAGCAAGAGAAAGAGAGAGTTTGTGAAGGTCTTAGACATCATTTTCACAGGAAATGAGTTTGTGGACAAGAGCAGCGAGTGGTCAAGAGGCAGTGAGTGCTCGGGAGAGAAGAGCTTAAGATAAAGACTGATAGAAAACAGACACACGGAGACAGAAGAGCGCGGAGTGAACGGAAGAAACCCTCCAACTGCTCCTCTCTCTAGTTGTGCAGTTGAGGGGTTTTTTTCCCGTCCTAAAAGAGAGAAATGAAAAGCAGACAGCACAAATAAAAATAGATAGCGTTCATCAAACCTCATATAGCGAGCCAAGTGCAAGTGCAATGCACTAGTGCAAAGATCTCGTGCAATTCTTATCCTTACAACAATTTGAAGAATTTGTCGAAGACACATGGTGTTCTAAATAGATAATGAAATACATACAACTATGGCGCTAATCTTTAAATAACCATGAAGTGTTTATTATTACCTCCGCCAAGGAGGTTATGTTTTCATCGGGGTTTGTTGGTCTGTCTGTCTGTCTGTCTGTCTGTCTGTCTGTCTGTTTGTTTGTTTGTTTGCTGGATGGATTTTATTGAAATTTTCAGGGAAGGTCTGAAGGAAGGAACGATTACATTTTGGGAGTGATCCATTTCACCTTCTGGATGCAGGAGTCGGTTATGTGTTCGCTTGGTGGAGGTCTGCGCTCTCTGAGTGCTTTCTAGTTGTTGTTATTATTATTATTATTTTTTATTATTATTATTATTATTATTATTATTATTATTATTATTATTATTATTATTATTTATGTTTTATTTGTTTGAGTGTACGTTGAGAGCAAATATTAACCGGAGTCGAGTTCCTTGTTTGGTTACGCAAACCTGGCCAATAAAACTGATTCTGATTCTGATTGCGTCAGCCTCAGTGTAATGTCGGGTCAGTAAGGGTCTGGAGAGAGGAGAGGCCACAGAGAGGGGGGGGGGGTCAGTGAAGTGGACCGACGTCTTATCTCATCTGAGACGACTGGCACTGTAAACTGCGTCTCCTTACAATGTTATCCCCGCGTCACTGTCACCGTGTCTGGACCGAGCGGCTCTTATCAGCACCAGCAAGGGCCACGTGTTCACCTCTGACTGACCGTGACAGATGTCCTGCGGCTCCCCCCCCCCAACGCCGCCCCTCATTTACGTCAGCGCGCCTTTTCGCCGCGGTCCGTAGCGGAGCGAGCGCGGGAACCCGCCTCTGGCTCTCAACCTCAACGCTGGAGGGTTTTGTTTTTTTTTTAGAATGGGGACTAATTGGATCTCCCACATGGGTTGTTTTTCAGAGATCGCTGGCATAAAGAGAAGTCTTTGTTTTCGTGCAGTGAGCAACAGTTACTACTGCTAAGTTGTTTTGTTTGTTAAACTTTTTGGTGACGGTTTATTTTAAGTGTGAGAAACACAATGCACCTACGCACGTAAGCCGAACAGATAAAGGTGAAGACAATTAACCGCAGTCTTCTATTCCTGTAAGCCCATGATGCTACTGGTGGTCAATGCAGAGCTAGCCTCATGCTCATGCACAGCAAGTGCACCCTCTCCTAATGTGGGCTTGGAAAAGGCACACCACACAAAGAAACATAGTGTGCATTTAATACATAGTATCCAAGTCTATCTAAAAGGGGGTGAAAAAGGGTAACCCTGTTAGCTTTGATTAGGATTTGTTTTGTAGTGAGCGAGAAGTCTCATGACCGGGCCATTAAGGGCTATTACAAGTGAAGTATTCGGGGACAGAGTCACGACCTGAGCTGAGTCGACTGGACTACTAGAGGGACAGTGGAGACCTGGACAGAGCAGGACGCAAGGTGGACGAAGCCTCTCGTCCTCTCTTCTGTTGAATCACGTCTCTGCTTTGTCTTGGTTTTCTCCCTCTCAATATCTCTCTCTCTATCTCTCTCTCTCTCTATCCCTCTCTGTCTGTCTCCTTGCCACTCCTCGGTTGAACTCTCTTTGTCTTTTTGTAATCCACTCCCTCTCTATCTTTTTCTCTCATTTGCTCTCTCTCTTTTACTCTCATTCTCTCAACCTATCATTCTCCCTCTATCTTTTATTCTCATTCTCTATCTTTATACTCTCATTCACTTGCTCTCTCTGTCTTTTACTCTCATTCTCTCTCCCTCTGTCTCTTACTCTCATTCTCTCTCCCTCTGTCTCTTACCCTCATTCTCTTTCTGTCTTTTACTCTCATTCTCTCTCTATCCTTTACTCATTTTCTCTACATGTTTCACTCTCATTCTCTCTCTCTCTATCTTTTACTCTCATTCTCTCTCTATCTTTATACTCTCATTCACTTGCTCTCTGTGCTCTGTCTTCGTTTCCTCTTTTTTGTTCTCCCCTTCTTTGCCCTTTCTCTCTCCTCCTCCTACTTATCTCTGTCATTCACTCCTTTCATTCTCTTTCTGCTCTCTGTCTCTCTTTACTCCCTCCCTCCCTCTACTCTCTCTTTTTTGTCCTTTCTGTCCCTCTCTTCCTCTATGTTTTATAACTCTACTGTTCTCTCCCTAGCGCGCTCTCTCTCTCTCTCTCTCTCTCTCTCTCTCTCTCTCTCTCTCTCTCTCTCTCTCTCTCTCTGTGAAACGACAGGACTTGACCTTTTCCCTGATGCGTGTTGCAGGGTGTGTGTGAGTGTGTGTGTGTGTGTGTGTGTGTGTGTGTGTGTGTGTGTGTGTGTGTGTGTTTGTTTGGCAGGGGGGTGGGTTTATCAATGGTGTGCACAAGGGTGGCGGTGGTTGGGTATGTGTATGGGGGGGGGGGGGGGGGCAGATTAATAGATGCAGTTAAGGGAACAATTGGTCTGCTCTTTTACAGGATGCAAAAACACATTATGTAACCGCAAAACAGCTGACAAGGTGGCCACAAATAAGCCTAAATTCCTATGTTTCAAAAGAAGGGGCACTGTAGGGCACCCAAGGGTTGGGAGGGTACCGAGGGAGGGAGAGAGATGAGATAGAGGGAGAGAGAGAGAGTGGGAGAGAGAGAGAGAGAGAGGGAGAGAGGGAGGGAGGGTGAGACAGAGAGAGAGCGAGAGAGAGAGATGAGAGAGAGGGAGGGAGGGAGTGAGGGAGCCAAAAAAGAGAGAAAGGAAGAGAATGAGCAGCTGGTTGAAAAAGAAGTGCTGATGGCTGCATGACCCCCTTCCCACACGCACACACACACTCAAACACACACACACACACACACACACACACACACACACTCTCCCCGCTTCCCCCCTCCCCTAAAGATGTACTCCCGAAACAAAATGAGCTGCCTTTGTGTGGGTGCGGATGCGAGCGTGTGTTTGTGCGTGATAGGATGCATGCTCATAAATCTCTTCATTACATTAGCACTCACTGTTTGCCGTGGCAGCAAAAGCTGAGACCACTCGGGCCACTGGCGGTCCGTGGGAGTGCTAAGTCATCCTTTCTCTCCCGTCATCTTTCTAACACCGTGCTCCCCTCTCTGGCCGATTGACAAACGTAATTTTCCTAAGGCCTGAATTCTTAATAGTTACACATACCAAAGCCATATTTTTTAAAGTTAATTAGTGCCTGTGTGTCTGGGCAAGTAGCTAAACAGATTAAAAGGAGAAATAATTGTTACAAGTTTTACCCCTCAGTCATAAGTCATTTTTTAAATGAATTGTTTTCTTCTGCAATATTTCCTAAGGTGGTGACTAATCAAATATTCAACCCTCTCCCTTGCTTACTGGAAAAGAGAGGTTTTCTTAATTGATGCTCTGTCTGGAATGGGTTTGTGTGGGCCTTTTAATGACGGTGCTCTTGGTTTGGTCTCTGTGATGCATGGCCTTGTGTGGGTGAGACTCGTGCATCATGGGAGAAACCAGAGGTGATTATGGTCCAATTAGCGGCATTAGGCAGAGGACTGAAAGGGGATGACAGGTACAGTACACTCTGTACACTACATGCACACACACACACACACACACACACACACACACTCGCACACGCACACACACACACACACACACACACACACACACACACACTCCCTCTTTTACCTCCGTACTTCATCTTTTGCTTCATTTCACTCTTTCTCTCTTGTGACACGTCTCTCTTTTCAGCACCCACACCCCATTTCCCTTCTCTCTCTCTCTCTCTCTCTCTCTCTCTCTCTCTCTCTCTCTCTCTCTCTCTCTCTCTCTAAACCCTTTTACACTAGGGGACATCGAGCCCTCATCGTCCCTTTTACACATATTATGATAAAATGATGAAAATGATAGAATCGAATGATGTAAGAGAGATTTTCTTAAAGGCTCACTCTGTAACTCTCTGTGACTAGTCATTTCATCGTCGATTTCTCATTTGTTGTCACATCCCCCTACAGCTTTGGGGTGGATACTACACAACTCTCTCTTTGGTCTATTTCACTGGCTCTGCCTGCCATGATGAACATCTGAAAAATGAAGCCATCACTGCATGTTCTCACAGCTAGCCGCCATGGCTACCTGGTGCTTGAGGGAGGCATGTGTACAGTGTCAAATGGTGGATCTGATCTTAACCACTTTGCCTTGACGCTAGTGCAGATCTTGCAAGGCTGGTCCTCCACTAGGAGACATTTTCACCAAAATAGGTCAATAGGTTAACCACCACAATGATTTCTCAACTGTTTCGTTAAGTTCTAAACCCTGCATGGGTTCCCTTTAAAGCCGGCTCCATGTCAGTGTGTAAATGGGGCATCTGGAATACTGCCGAAGGAGTGTGAGACGCGACC
Organism: Sardina pilchardus; assembly: GCF_963854185.1. Taxonomy (NCBI): domain Eukaryota; kingdom Metazoa; phylum Chordata; class Actinopteri; order Clupeiformes; family Clupeidae; genus Sardina; species Sardina pilchardus. Next base: position 11,597,422 of record NC_085001.1, on the reverse strand, counting down.
TACAGTAGAAGCTGAGCTGGAGGATGCATGCTGATATATG
>NC_085001.1:11569882-11584882 GCF_963854185.1 Sardina pilchardus | reverse complement strand
TCAATTGTTTTGGCGTCTCCCATCTCCCCCTGTGCTGGATTGGTATGTCGGCGTTTCTCTTAATTACGGGGTGGACCCAGGCACCTATATGTAGGAACGCGATCACTGCCTGGATGTGCTACCTCCTATCTCTCCCGGCTTCCGGGACGTGTATTAGTTTGGTGTGGATGCCCGCTTGGCTGGTGTAGCCACCATCAGGTGAATGCTCTCTTCAGTAAGGTAAGCTATCCTGTGTTCAACCGTGCTGTATGTTTAAAGCGTGTACGATTTGCTTTTACACCTAGTGTATTTCCACTTCCGCGTTTGTAGAGTGTGGTCTGTTCTGTTGGCGTTGAGGCCGGTGTAGCACTGTTGAGCCTGGTGCCTGCCTTAAAGCAGCGTGAGGTAGGCTTGCGAGCTAAACTATTTTTTGCCTAAACCGATCTCCATTTACCAACGGAAAGCCTAATTACCTGCAATCTGGTATTAGCAGTGTGGTCGGAGCTAGCAGCGCCTCCTCGTCTTCTCCTCAACTTGATCAAGAGCAAAACCTTTTTCACATCGGTATGTATGTGATTCATACATTAAATGTAATTTACGATCGTCATTGTTTGTGACTACTGTGTATGCACTTGTTGATGTCCGCAGATGTACGACGTCGGCTGGCATCTCCCAAGTGTCTCCACACCACAACAAGGCTGCTGTTCTGTCTTACGTTAAGTTCTCCATAATGACTTGATGTGGGCTTATTGTTCGCTCTGCTAATTGTTGGTTCTGTCTGGTTCTGGTATTGTCTGCCTTACCGACTGGGATTAAGTGTGCATACTTCAAGTTGTCTTAGTGTACTGCATGTCTAAGTCTGCTGGGCCGTGTGGTGCCTATTTTGCATGTTTAATTGTGTGCTTGCTTTTCTTTATGTGCATGTGGTTCTTGTGTTAATTTTTGGTTGTTGATCCTGTGCTTCCCTCTTTCAATCCTTGTTCAATGCATGAACTGCATGGCTTGTGCTGCATGCGCAATTCATCCCCATTGTAACTAGCCTACACTATTGTCCCTTTAGTGTAGTGGCCATATCGCCGGAACGGCTACTGTGCATGTGTGTGCATGTGCGTGGGTCTGCTTGTTGGTAGTGTGTGTGCATGCATTGGTCCGCTTGCGTGTGTATGTATGTATGTATGTATGTTTGTATGTATGTGTGCAGTGAAGTGACTCTTCCATTGGCGTGACCAGGGTGGTTGCACTGACCCGGCCTGGCCTCTGGGGCCTAGTGTCTGTAAGACGGCCATCCCCGCCTCCAGTGTTTGAAAGCTAAGTACTACTATACTGTTCTTGCTAAATTATTTGCCATACTACTATTGTGTTCACCACAGCTCTAACCACAGTGTGTCTCTCTCTCTCTCTGGTCCTCCTCTGGACAGGTGCAGTGTGCATTAAGCGAGCGGCAGGCTAACCTCCAGGTGGCGGGGTCCCTTCACGTTTCCTGTCACACATCCCGGGTGTCTGTCTTTACCTTTGGAGTGCAGTGTGCTTGCAGTGTGCTTGCAGTGCGATCCTCACGTGTGGCGTGTGTGTGTGTGTCCTCTGGACTCCTCTTCCCTCCTGTAGTCCTGCCAGTCGTGGTAAGCCCTTGCCCTGTTCCAATTCCCCCTCCCTAAAGAGAGCCCCTAGACATTGTGTGCTAGCTGACGTGCAACCTCGCTGGTCACCGTATGTATTATGGTGTGTGTATGATCTGTGTCTTCCATATGGGTATTGTGCATTGAGATGGCTGTGACCTCTCCATAGTTGTGTTTTTATGTTATAAATAACAACCTGTCAATAAAAGTATATTTGTGGAATTTATGTCTCTAGCTTCCTACGTGTTGCGAACCTGTGTGCCCTAAATTGGATGTAAGGGTTAGCATTGGCTTAAATTATTTCCTAGGGGTGACCCTCCCCTAGGTGGCGTAGTCGTCCCTAAATTATACTAAATCTCTTGCCCCTGCTACATTTGACGTACTGTCGGCAGGATTACACTTTTTGAAGCCGGAGACATTAATTCCTTGTTTGTTTTGGTTGCTCTCATGTATTTTCTTTTACCTGTGTAAAAGTTGCAATCTCAGTATTTTGTCCTTTTCCCCTTTGAACAGGCAAAGACAGAACAGCAGCCTCTGTTTATCAAATTGACCGTATTACTAGGGCCTAGCCTTGTGCGATTTGTGTAGTGTTTTCTTCTCGTCAACATGTCGGAGGAGATGCAGCTGCTCCGAGACCAACTGCTACAGCTCCAGGCTGATAATGAGCGGCTTCGTCAGGAACGTGTTAGTCCCCAACCAGGCCCTAGCACTGGTACCCCGGCCTCTACTTTAACAGGTAATGTTTCCCCAGCAATCGTCCCTGAGCGTTTGATAGTCATACCTAGGGACCGGAAGTGTCCCATGTTTAATGGTAAAAGTGGCCTAGGTATATTGGAGTGGATAGAGGAGCTACAAGCATGCGTGCGTGCCCGCCATCTTTCAGCTGATGACCAGGCCTTCTTCATCTTTGATCATTTAGAAGGAGAGGCAAGGAAGGAGATTAAATATCGTCCGAGTGTAGAGCGAAGAGACCCTGATAAAGTTCTAAACATTTTGAAGGAGTTGTATGGGTGTACCCGTTCGTATGTAACCCTACAGCAAGCCTTTTTTTCTCGACAACAGCAGGAGGGAGAAACATTGCACGAGTTCTCCTTGGCTCTAATGGCCTTGATGGATCAGGTTAGACAGCGTGCGCCTGATGGTATGCCCAATGCTGATGTTCTTCTCAGGGATCAATTTGTAGAGCATGTCATGGATAGCGCCCTCCGTAGGGAACTAAAACAGTTTGTTCGGTGTCAACCTTTGGCCAACTTACTGGTAGTACGTGGGGAAGCTATGAGGTGGGAACAGGAGGGGTTTCCTGGTGGTGCTAGGGGGCGTAGTTTCTCTCTCCCATCAGCATATGGCCTACAGTGTGGTGTACAGGGGCATTCTCGCCCCACATCTCCAGCTGTACAGGGAGGTGAGTTAGGAGAGTTGAAGGAGCTACTGAAGCGGCAGCAGGAACAGCTCAACCAGCTCACTCAGACCGTGGCATCCTTACAGAACCCCCCGTTGTATGGTAGGCCCCCTCGAAATGGTCCTTTGATTTGCAGACGGTGCCAGCAGCCTGGCCACTTTGCCAGGGAGTGTGATGGGGAAAGAGCTCCCCCTCCCCCTCGCCCTCGAGCCAATTCCACCTCTGGTCCACCCCCTGGCATCGTACCTAGATCTTTCCACTCTTCCCACCAGTCGGGAAACTGAAGCCCACTGAGCTGCCGAGCCAAGGTTCAGTTGGGGTATTTGCTGGCTCACGGGGTGGGGGAATGCCCGCCCTGATGTCGTCTTGTCCAAACATTGATGTTTTGATTGGGGGGATTACTGTTTCCTGTTTGTTAGATACTGGGTCCATGGTTTCCACTGTAACTGAGGGTTTCTTTTTGCAGCAGTTCGAACCTTGGGGACACGAACGTCTCCAGTCCTGCCATTGGTTGCAACTTAGGGCTGCGAATGGGCTTGCCATCCCGTATATTGGCTATCTGGAGTTAGATGTGGTCTTGTGTGGCAAGGTAATGCCTCGTTGTGGTATTCTAGTAGTGAAGGACCCCCCTGGCGCTTCATCTGCTGTCCCCGGTGTTTTGGGGATGAATGTTATCAGCCGTTGCTACCATGAGCTGTTTGGGGCCCATGGCCTGTCCCTTTTTGACTTTCCTGCAGTCTCACAGGCTCCTGGTCCGGTGGTTGAGGCCCTACAGCAGTGCCATCAGGCTTCCTCCCAGGGTCCAAGTATTGACCGTGGCACTGCCCGTGTTCGAGGGACACGAGCTGTGCGCATCCCGGGGGGTGCCATGAAATTTGTGGCTAGTACCTGTTCAGACCAGCTCTCTGGTCAGACGGCACTTTTTGAACCTCTTGAATCCGGTCTACCGGCTGGACTGCTGGCCTCCCCATGTCTAGTCCAGGTTGTCAGAGGTACTGCTTATGTCCCTATTGTTAATGTTGGGATGACTGAAGTTCTCCTTTACTCCCGTACTGGTCTCGGCTCTTTAAGTAGTGCCCAAGTCATCAGTTTACCTACAGGTGTCACGGAGGTTAAGGTTGCCACCGCTACTGTTTCTTCCCAAGTAGCCCACAGTTCAGTGCAGGAGAGGATAGATGCGGTTGACTTGTCTGCGTTGTCAGACAACGAACAGACTGAAGTTAAGGGCCTGCTGCAGAGTTATAGTTCAGTTTTCTCTGCACATGACAGTGACTTGGGTTGCACCAACCTAATTTCCCATGACATCCCGCTGCTCGATGATGTGCCTGTGCGGCAGAGATATCGACGTGTGCCACCATCTGAATATGAAGTCGTGAAGGCCCACATAAACCAGCTTCTTGAGGCCCAAATAGTGAGGGAAAGCTGTAGCCCCTATGCTTCACCAATTGTCTTGGTTAAAAAGAAGGACGGAAGTCTTCGTATGTGCGTGGACTACCGTTTGCTTAACAATAAAACCCGTAAGGATGCTTTTCCCCTCCCACGCATTGAGGAGAGCTTAGATTCACTTGCTGGGGCCCAGTGGTTTTCAACCTTGGATCTTGCCAGTGGGTACAATCAGGTGCCGGTCTCTGAGCAGGATAAACCCAAAACAGCTTTTTGTACCCCCTTCGGTCTTTTCGAATGGAACCGGATGCCGTTTGGGTTATGTAACGCCCCTAGCACCTTTCAGCGCTTAATGCAACGGTTGTTTGGGGATCAGCAGTGTCAGTCCGTGCTCCTATACCTGGATGACATTGTGGTGTTTTCCTCCTCAGTGACCCAGCACCTGCAGCGATTGGAAGTTGTCCTCAGCAGGTTGAAAAACGAGGGGCTGAAGGCCAAGTTAGAAAAGTGTGCCTTCTTTCAGCCACAAGTTAGTTACTTGGGGCATGTGATTTCCCGGGAGGGAGTATCTACTGACCCTGCTAAGGTGGAAGCGGTGGCCAAATGGCAACGTCCTCGCCATGTGTCTGAGTTGCGATCATTCTTGGGCTTCGCCAGTTACTACCGGCGCTTTGTAGAGGGCTTTGCCAAGCTGGCTGGCCCATTGCATAAGTTGGTAGCGGACCTCGCTGGGACCAAATCTAAACGAGGGTCCAGTCAGGGCATCGAAGCTACATGGACAGCTCAGTGTGAACAGAGCTTTGAGTCCTTGAAGTCAAGGTTGGTTTCCAGCCCAGTGTTGGCTTATGCTAATTTCTCCCAGCCCTTCATTCTGGAGATTGATGCTAGCTTTAGTGGCCTTGGTGCGGTCCTATCACAGGAACAGGATGGTGTTGTTAAACCTGTAGCTTATGCTAGTCGGGGCCTCCGGCCCACAGAGCGCAATATGACAAACTACAGCTCCATGAAGCTGGAGTTCCTGGCACTTAAATGGGCTATGACTGAAAAATTCAGGGAGTATCTGTTGGGGCATAAATGTGTGGTGTTTACAGACAACAACCCACTCAGCTACCTCCACTCTGCCAAGTTGGGGGCCACAGAACATCGTTGGGCTGCCCAACTGGCTGCATTTGATTTTGAGATCAAGTATCGCTCCGGCCGCAGCAATAAGAATGCTGATGCACTGTCTCGACAGTACCTGTCTGGTTCCAGCTTGGCTGAGTATGCCTTTCCCGGTACCCTAGTCCCTAAGCACTTGCAACAAGTCTCTGACTTGAACCCGACGATATCAGCTACCCAGTCTGTCATGTCAGTCCTCCCATGCCACACCCCGTCAGACATCCGTTCTTTGCAGGAGGCTGATCCCCTCCTGCAAGATGTTTTGGCCTTTTGGAGGAAACAGGTTCAACCTACCTCTCACGAGCGCCAACAGGTCCCTAGACTAGCAATGGTGCTCTTGCGCCAGTGGGATCGTCTGGTGGAGATCGAAGGGGTCTTGTATCGCCGTGTCTTTCGTCCCGATGGGGGTGAGGAAAGCCTACAGCTCCTCCTACCAGCATCTCTCCAACAGGAGACTCTAAAACAGCTGCATCAGGACCATGGCCACCAAGGTGTGGAGCGGACAATGGAACTGGTACGCCGTCGCTGTTATTGGCCAGGCATGTCCTCAGACATTAGGCAGTGGTGTCAAGAATGCGACCGATGCCAGGTTGCCAAAGACTCGGGTCCAGTCCCACATAGTTTCATGGGTCACCTCCTTGCTTCTAGGCCAAATGAAATTGTTGCTATTGATTTTACACTGTTGGAACCATCTCAGCATGGAATAGAAAATGTCCTCGTCATGACTGACGTGTTCAGTAAATATACACAGGCTGTCCCTACCCGGGATCAGCGGGCCTCTACTGTGGCCAAGGTTCTTGTGTATGAATGGTTTTACCGGTTTGGAGTGCCCAGTCGTATCCACTCAGACCAAGGCAGAAGCTTTGAGAGTTCTTTGATTCAGCAACTCTGCTGCCTGTACGGGGTAGCAAAGTCCCGTACTACCCCATATCACCCGGCAGGAAATGGCCAGTGTGAGCGTTTTAATAGAACTCTCCATAACCTCCTGCGCACTCTGCCTGTGTCACGGAAGCGTGACTGGACTTCTTGTCTACCTCAGGTCCTGTACTGCTATAATACCACCCCCCATCAGAGCACCGGTGAGTCCCCGTTTTACTTGATGTTTGGTCAAGAACCCAGGCTGCCAGTGGACTTCCTCCTGGGACAGGTCCAGGACCCAGTGCCAGGGACTGTACAGGACTGGATGACCGAGCACCAAGCCAGACTCAAATTGGCTTTTGAGGGTGCACAGGAGCGATTGGTAACTGCTGCCGGCCGGCGAAAGGAGCGACATGACCAACGAGTCCATGAGGCCCCCCTGGAGGTAGGCCAGCTAGTTTATCTTCGGGACCATGGTGTTAGGGGTCGCCATAAGATCCACGATTTCTGGAGCCCAATAGTCTATCAGGTAGTGCGAGCGCCTCTTGGGGAAGGAACTGTTTATACCATTGCCCCGTCCCATGACTTGCAGAAGGTAAAGAACGTTCATCGTGACTCGTTGAAGGCACAAATCCTTCCCGCCGCTCCAGTTCCTCAGGAACGGGCCCCATCGCCTCCTGCCCCTGCCCAACGTGTCGATGACCCTTCGGATGAGGATGACCCGTGGCTGCTGGCTGTGCAGGGCCCCTTGCCATCCTCCTCCGTGGGACCAAGTACTTCAGGTCCCACTGGCCCACTTAGGTTGACCTCATTGGAGGTGGCGTCCGTCCCAGACCCTCCCTTGGGGCAGAGAAGCCCCTCGGCATCAATACCTTCGTGGTCTTCCGAGGAACCGTCCCATTCCGGTCAGCCGGTCGTGCGTCGGACTGCCCGTCCCAAGGCTGGCCAACACTCTAATGTCCACCACCTTCCTCGGGCGGCTTCCAACCTGGCTGATGGTTTGTAGTTGTCGTCGGGGCGACGACTCAAAAGGGGGGGGTAGAATGTAACAGAATGGGCTACGCCCATCAATTGTTTTGGCGTCTCCCATCTCCCCCTGTGCTGGATTGGTATGTCGGCGTTTCTCTTAATTACGGGGTGGACCCAGGCACCTATATGTAGGAACGCGATCACTGCCTGGATGTGCTACCTCCTATCTCTCCCGGCTTCCGGGACGTGTATTAGTTTGGTGTGGATGCCCGCTTGGCTGGTGTAGCCACCATCAGGTGAATGCTCTCTTCAGTAAGGTAAGCTATCCTGTGTTCAACCGTGCTGTATGTTTAAAGCGTGTACGATTTGCTTTTACACCTAGTGTATTTCCACTTCCGCGTTTGTAGAGTGTGGTCTGTTCTGTTGGCGTTGAGGCCGGTGTAGCACTGTTGAGCCTGGTGCCTGCCTTAAAGCAGCGTGAGGTAGGCTTGCGAGCTAAACTATTTTTTGCCTAAACCGATCTCCATTTACCAACGGAAAGCCTAATTACCTGCAATCTGGTATTAGCAGTGTGGTCGGAGCTAGCAGCGCCTCCTCGTCTTCTCCTCAACTTGATCAAGAGCAAAACCTTTTTCACATCGGTATGTATGTGATTCATACATTAAATGTAATTTACGATCGTCATTGTTTGTGACTACTGTGTATGCACTTGTTGATGTCCGCAGATGTACGACGTCGGCTGGCATCTCCCAAGTGTCTCCACACCACAACAAGGCTGCTGTTCTGTCTTACGTTAAGTTCTCCATAATGACTTGATGTGGGCTTATTGTTCGCTCTGCTAATTGTTGGTTCTGTCTGGTTCTGGTATTGTCTGCCTTACCGACTGGGATTAAGTGTGCATACTTCAAGTTGTCTTAGTGTACTGCATGTCTAAGTCTGCTGGGCCGTGTGGTGCCTATTTTGCATGTTTAATTGTGTGCTTGCTTTTCTTTATGTGCATGTGGTTCTTGTGTTAATTTTTGGTTGTTGATCCTGTGCTTCCCTCTTTCAATCCTTGTTCAATGCATGAACTGCATGGCTTGTGCTGCATGCGCAATTCATCCCCATTGTAACTAGCCTACACTATTGTCCCTTTAGTGTAGTGGCCATATCGCCGGAACGGCTACTGTGCATGTGTGTGCATGTGCGTGGGTCTGCTTGTTGGTAGTGTGTGTGCATGCATTGGTCCGCTTGCGTGTGTATGTATGTATGTATGTATGTTTGTATGTATGTGTGCAGTGAAGTGACTCTTCCATTGGCGTGACCAGGGTGGTTGCACTGACCCGGCCTGGCCTCTGGGGCCTAGTGTCTGTAAGACGGCCATCCCCGCCTCCAGTGTTTGAAAGCTAAGTACTACTATACTGTTCTTGCTAAATTATTTGCCATACTACTATTGTGTTCACCACAGCTCTAACCACAGTGTGTCTCTCTCTCTCTCTGGTCCTCCTCTGGACAGGTGCAGTGTGCATTAAGCGAGCGGCAGGCTAACCTCCAGGTGGCGGGGTCCCTTCACGTTTCCTGTCACACATCCCGGGTGTCTGTCTTTACCTTTGGAGTGCAGTGTGCTTGCAGTGTGCTTGCAGTGCGATCCTCACGTGTGGCGTGTGTGTGTGTGTCCTCTGGACTCCTCTTCCCTCCTGTAGTCCTGCCAGTCGTGGTAAGCCCTTGCCCTGTTCCAATTCCCCCTCCCTAAAGAGAGCCCCTAGACATTGTGTGCTAGCTGACGTGCAACCTCGCTGGTCACCGTATGTATTATGGTGTGTGTATGATCTGTGTCTTCCATATGGGTATTGTGCATTGAGATGGCTGTGACCTCTCCATAGTTGTGTTTTTATGTTATAAATAACAACCTGTCAATAAAAGTATATTTGTGGAATTTATGTCTCTAGCTTCCTACGTGTTGCGAACCTGTGTGCCCTAAATTGGATGTAAGGGTTAGCATTGGCTTAAATTATTTCCTAGGGGTGACCCTCCCCTAGGTGGCGTAGTCGTCCCTAAATTATACTAAATCTCTTGCCCCTGCTACACAAGATTCATTCAAGATATGAGCATTGTTCCAAAGTGTCCTCACACACACACAGGGGCAGAGGTGTGCGTATCGACACACGAGCTCACAGCAACGAGAAAATAAGAGGACTCTCTGAAGAAGAGGAAGACCTTGAGGATCGGACCCTGCCTCAGGCCAGTAAAGGAAAGACACAGTCTACAAATCGCCCCCTTGCAATTCTATCCGACATTCTTTTCAAAATGGAGTCATTCACATTCACTCATGACAGCTTATTAACATATATGTGAGCCGGCTTGTTTTTTTTTCCTTAACTCTTATGCATTTTCAGACTGTCTGAAGTTCCTCATATTCGTTTTTCTATTCGGAATGCAGAGCCCTTTGATGCTTTGATACCAAACGTAAACAGGCCTAAAGAAGGACTAAAAGGAGAGGATGGAGAAGAGAGGAAGAACAGCAGTGAAGGGACACAGGTGTAGTATGGTCTTCACCTACACACATACAAAGTCATACATATGCTTGTGCATTTGTGTACAAGATTATTACACGGCTCTTCAGAGTGCTGCAGAAAGTTCCATTTATATGAATGGGCCTTCCCAACGTTCGGAGGTCTGTAAAATCTATATAATGACTGCTGCAAAGTGTATAATGGCCGCTGTCAATGGCAACAGGTTTTGTGCTTTTAATTCAGGTCTTTCATATCAATCCGCAACAAATCCGTTCACTTACTGCAATGGAATTTCATTTAAAGTGAAACTCAGCTAATAAAGCGTTGCCACGCAACACCTGCAACTGTCAAGTTCTATCTGTGTGGCAAACTATTTATTTTGATAGCAGAAGCCACGAAACGTTAGCCAAGTCATTGCTAAAGACACATTGTGTAAGTTTCTTTTCTCGTTTCAGCAAGTAGCCATATAATAAGCGGGATAATGAATTGTCCGCTGGTAATTATCAGAAAATAAGTCCCTTCAGGACAAAGCAAAACCCCTCTGCTGCGCGTTAAGATAGGCCTAGATTCAGTAGATTTGTCTACTGAATGTACATACAGTACAACTGTTACAGTATGTAAAGAGCAAGTACAGGTATCAAAGTCATTGTGTATCAATAAAATAGCAGTATGGTGTCAGTTATTATTGATGTTGACAGGAACACAGCCCTGGATTACGATGATGTCAGGTTGATTACGCATGCTGCAGATGCATTAATCACTAGAGGAGTTACCCATTGACCCATAACAACAACAGAAAGGCAGTGAAAGTCATTGTGCTATTGGTTAGTGGTCACCCTTTTAGCTTATCACGCTCTTAGTTTATCATGTATTATGTAATTCAAACATTATGTAATGCAAGTCAGTTATAGCTATACACTGGTGCTGCCAGTCAGGCCCAATTACTTTTGATTACACTTGTCCTTCCCAGGAGTGGTGAAGGATTGTCGGCCATGTTGGAGCTGGAACATCCTCCCACAGTGATGCTATTGGACACTGGGTCATCAGTCATTACCTTTCAATGGGAATGGTAAACTAACATACTGTATACAGTAGGCTACTAGTGGCATGAGAACAGTGATTCTATTGAGCCTGTAGGGCCACTCAGCTGTATTCAGACACGTATGCATTTTATGTGGGAGCAGACTTGTAGATAAGGATTTAAAAAAAAAAAAAAAAAAAGTCAGGTTCAGAGTATGTGTGACTGTGACATAAAGTCAGACGATGAGTGTAGTAGACTGCCAGTGAAGAGAGTGAAGTAACTGCTAGCCTGACAATAAAACAGCATTGGCAGTCAGGAAACAATCTATGTGAGCCTGCCTTTGCTGTAAAAAAGACATCTTGTTGACATCTTACCATGTATTTGTATTATTTCATGATCGCTAAATGTTTACGTAACTCTTTTTAATGTTGTCAATAGCTAACTTCATTCAACTGCGCTTGTGACTGAAGTTTAGCATTCGGTTGTGAACGTACGCAAATTGCGGTGGGGGGCAAAGGAAGGTGCTGACTACCCAATGATAGGCAGCTTTGATAAATAACACCTAAACTGAAGAAGCTCAGTGTGCGCTTTCTGGCCATGGCGCTGATAATGCTGCGTTTGCAAATCTATGCACATCTGGCCTTCAGTGTCACAGACTTTTGTGACACTTTAGTGCTGATTCAGAGGGTGAGCTATTGACGTGAGACCCCCTCTGACTCCTCTATGGTGTTTTCTTTTGTTCTAGACTTTTAACCATCATATTCATCACTTTTTCCCTGAACCGTGCCATTGATTTCAATAACCTGTTTTTTTTTGTTTGTTTTTTTTTTAAATTGTGCCAAAAATGCTGAGACGTGGTCTTTCTTTCATTTGTATTCAATTGATTTTGTTATAAACTTCATCAGGGACGTCATGGCCTTTTTTGTTGTTGTTTTTGTTGGATTTTTTTTAGTCTCTGTCTATTTTCGGGAGTATGATGGAACATTTTTGGGCTTTCAAAACTTGTCATGACATGAGGACAAAGACGACAAAGTTTCCATTTGAAGTTCTGCTGCCATCTAAATGGAGATTCAACAAATGTTTCGTAAGGCGCTCTGAGTTTGAAAATGTATTTTCTGTTGGCTTTGATGTCAAAATCCACTGAAGTTGTGTTGTGCCATTTTCTTTTGAGTCTCTTTTCAGCACTCTTGCTATCCTTGCTTCTGTTCGTGTTGTTCTTTTTTCCTCTCTCTCTCTCTTTGCTGTAATTTCTTGTCATGACAAATGCTCTTTCATTTACCATGAGCAGGATCTCCACAGAAAATCTCATTTTGTTTTTGTTTTCCCCTTGTTGCACCTCTCATTCATATGACTTTGTTGCCATGACTGTGACGCTGATGACGTGGCGGAGAAAGAGAGAGAGAGTGGGCGGGTGGAGGATGGGGGGAGGAGAGGGGGCTAATTCAGAGGAAATGAGAAGATCCATCACCAACCTGAACGCAAACCCAGAGATGCTTGCTTGTACACACACACCTACGCACACACACACAGAGAGAGAGAGGGAGAGAGAGAGAGAGAGAGACAGAGAGATATACACAGACACACACACACATGCACACACACACACACACACACAAATACACAAACACACACATACACACACACACACACACACACACACACACACATATACACACACACACACACACACACACACACACACACACACACACATACACCACACATGCTCAAAAAGAATGAAATATCTATCAATGAGTAAACAGGCGCAACAGTGGCGGTGTTGTTGCTGTTTCTCCACAGGTGTAATTGTGGACGGGCGAACGCTGGGAGAGGCACGGAAATGTATGAAAATGATTCATCACCTGCGAACGCTTGGAACAGCAGCTGCTGAACATTTACAACGTGGTAAAAAAAATGGCTTTCGGCCTCTCATTAGGAACGCTGATGGGACTGGCTGCCTAACAGCACGACAGAATAAGAGAGGACAGACACAGAGTATAGAGAGAGAGAGAGAGAGAGAGAGAGAGAGAAAGAGGTAGAGAGAGAGAGAAAGAGAGAGAGGTAGAGAATGAGAGAGTGCGAGAGAAAGAGAGAGAAAGCCAGAGAGAGCGAGAGAGAGAGAGAAATAAAGACAAAGTGCAAGCTGGAGGAAAAATAAAACAGGAGTGGAGGCAGGCAGGATTGATGAAATAGATGGATGGATGGATGGATAGATGGATGGATGGGTGGATGAATAGAGGGGGAGGGAGGGATGTGCGTTTGATGTCAGGCAGGCTGGAGGTAGCATTCAGATCCCATTGCGCAGTCATTACTCTGTGTCTCAGGCCAGAGACTATGCATTTGAAAGCAGGCTAGTGTTCTCCTCTCATGCGTCCTCTCTCCCCAGAACAAGAGCCATCCATCCCAGCCAGAGGGGTCACAGGCAACCCATAGGCACCGGGGCTCCTGACGTCAAAGCCCAGCGCATTCAACCCCTTCAAAGTGTATATCAGCCTCTGTCTCTAACTCTCCCTTCCTCCCTCCCTCTGTCTCTTTCTTTCTCTCTCCCTCCCTCTCTCTCTCTCACTCTCTCTCTCTCTCTCTCTCTCTCTCTCTCTCTCTCTCTCTCTCTCTCTCTCTCTCTCTCTCTCTCTCTCTCTCTCTCTTCACACCTTCCCCCGCCTGTCTCCCTCTCTTTCCTCCTCTCTCCCTCTACCCATTTTCATTTCCTTGTCATTACCCCCCCCACACACACACACACACACACACACACACACACACACACACACACACACACACACACACACACACACCTCGCTCTCTCTCCCTCTCCATCTCTCTCCCTCTCTCTTTCCATCTCTCTCTCCCTCTTTAGGCAACCACATCCCTTTTGCTTTTATGTCTCGCTTCCTGCCGTTCTCACAGGTATTCTTTCATGCTCGGCGGAGTCGGCCTGCTCGCCTGCCCCTGCGTGTCCTGTTTCGTTCTCTTTTTGCAGCGCCGGGGCTTACATCTTCCTCTCTCTCCGCAGTGTCCCTGCCACCCCCACGCCACCCCCGCGCCACCCCGCGCCACCCCATGCCAATCCCCCCCGCCTTCGGCTTGTCCTCTCCACAATGTACCCCTTTCCATCTCACTTTGTCCGCGTGCTCCTGCACAGGGAGAGCTATTCCCACAGCGTCTGATGTGCTCTTGCTTTGTGCGCTTGTTATGTTTGTTGTGTGTTATTGTTGTTGTCGCCTGTTGTCGTTGTTGTTTATTCTTTTTTTTTTTATTTCTTTCTTTTGGTGGAAAACAAATGTGATCTTCAACTGAATCCCCTCTCTCTGAGGAGCTGTTTGGCGGGCAGTTGAGAGAGAGAGAGAGAGCCTGATCTCTGCAGGATCATTCCTGTCATATCCCATCTCTGTTACTCTCAAACGCACGGCCGCGTTTCACCTTGGGTCCCCCAAATGGGCTCCATTTCATCCAGAACCCCCTCGCTGATACCTCTGGATGTTGTCACCTGGTGCAAGAAAAGTTGAATAGTGACCCACACACACACACACACGCACACACATCCTGACAGAAGTGTTGTTCTCGTTGTTGTTCTTGCGTCCTGCACAGACAAAGAAAAAAAGAGAAAAAAACAGCAAATGGACTATGAGTCACAGCCCTCGGTGACCAGAGGAGGGAGATAGCAATTTCCTCTCTCAGCATCGCTAACAGAGCCAAGTCTCAGGTTAAGGAAGAAGTGACGCAGCTAATGCTCGGTCCAGTCATTGCAAATACATGCAAAACAAAAATATTAATATTTTTCCCTCCCTACAATCATCTTCGTCTATGACTCGGTCACATCCTGCTTCCCTTGAAGTAGACCGATATTGTAGTAATGACAGAAACAGAAAGTGATATTTTATTACACCTCCATCCCACGTCAGTACCCCTAACAACCACCCCCCGCACACACACACACACACACACATCTGAATGTGTGGCCACCACTTTCCCCTTACATGTGATAACGAGTTATTTCATTTCATGAATGTTGGCACGTCACTCAGGCGACACCATGGCTGATGTGATTAATTACCATCAGTGGGTAATGGACAGAGAAAGCCATCAGAGATCACACACACACACACACACACACACACACAGACACGC
>NC_085001.1:11549882-11564882 GCF_963854185.1 Sardina pilchardus | reverse complement strand
GTGTGTGTGTGCGCGCTTATGTGTGTGTGTGTGTGTGTGTGTTATATTTCTGAAGTAGTTTCAAAAGATGATTTTTCACACTGTGGCTCATATCGGTGGTCCATTGCAGGGCGAGCTCTGAGCACACAGGGGTTTATGAGGCTGCCATTATTCAGCCCTCCCCATGGGGGGCCCATTTTCTCACAGTCAGAGTTTCCAGGGAAATGATGGCAATTTCTCAGGAGGAAATGCAAGGTTATGAAGAATCGATGGCCATACTTATAGGCTCTCTCTCTCACACACACACACACAGACACACACACACACACACACACACACACACACACACACACACACACACACACACACACACACACACACACACACACACACACACCACACACACACACATTCACACCTGTCATGCCGCAGCAGGAGAGTGGAAGTTGAGAGTTCCTGACTACTTTTGTTTTAAAGCCAACTGAAACTTTATGAGGAATGTCCTGCTGCTCTTATCTACTGTACAACTGTGATTTGGTTTCACTCCTCCATTTTTTTTTATTCATCATGGCATGTGTGCATGATATGATAGCAATGACACGGATCAGAGTCTGAGCCAACACAACCTGCATAAATGAACACTAAATCAACACATCCGTGTTTGAGATTGATTAATTGAGTGATATCTTTGTTTATGTGTGTAGTTAGTCGGTTTGTGACCTAGAGAGAGAGAGAGAGTGGAGAGCTGAAGAGGGTGAGACATTGACTCCTGTTTTAACCTTGAAGCTCTCTAATACCCCCCCCCCCCCCCCCCCTTTTGTTATTACAGTACAGACACAAACGCAAAGCAATGGTCTTAGCTCAGTCTATCTCACCAATGCTTTTGCTATTTTTCTCTCTCATATCAGTCTTAGTAGCCTCTGTTTTCTCCATTTTGTTTTTAGAGTGCTGCTCATACACTGTCAGCATCCCAGTGACCCCTTGATGACCTTTTTTAACTGGTAGTAATCCAGCATATCCTGAGTAATGACATTGGCCTTGTAATAATTTTTAGTTTAGTCCAAGGTCATTCTCCATGGGAATGGTTCGGTTTTAGGTGGCTCAATGGTTTATTTGTTGTTTGGGTTCTTTGACCTTAATCTGTCAACAGCTGACCTTAAATAGGACCACATAACAAACAAAGATCAAATTGATTCACTTTGGCCATTCGAAGTCAGAGAGGCCAATGTTCTTAACCCTTATCATGAGAAATGCATCAAGATTTCTTTGAAAACAAGGCAGCCACGAACAGAACTCTTAGTCATTCTTGGCCTACTGTACATGGGTGACCTTCAAAGGTCGGTTTGGTGTGGTGCTTCAGCCTCAGTCGAGCCAGGTGGGCAAGAAATGACTCCTTTCAGGATTTGTGATTTGTTGATTTGCTGTTGACGTGGGTCGCTGTGGAATGAGATTTATTGAATGTGCTTAGCCAGGTGGCATGCGCATCAGCGTAATCAAATTTAGTGGGATCTTGAGGGCATGCCTGTGACTCTTTGCATATGAATATGTTCCTTTTTTATGATGCGTTTTACTCAAAAAGGTACTTGTAAAGGTACATACTTTATAAGTTTGTTCGAGAAATATTATTGTGTAGTTCTGACATCTGTGTTTGGTAAACTTTTCTTTGTACTGAAAGGTATGGAAGAAATAAATCATCCACAAATGCTGAAGAAAATGTAAGAATTGTTGATACAAAACTATCCACTAACTTGTTGTAATTTCAGCCAAAGTATAATAACTATAGTCCATAAAGTTAACTTTAAAAGTGAACAAGATCACAAAGAGGACACACGTTGAGATGTGTTCAAAGAGGTGAGAGTTGCTTCGCTGCCAAAAAAAAAAAAAAAAAATGAGAGAGAGGTTATGTGCCGAGATATCACATTTTATGTGTGGTGCGTACACCTCCTTATAATCCAAACACAGTGCTATCAGAAAATCCCCAAAATTGGCTATCAGCCCTCGGGCCACGGCACACATTTCTGCCAAAGTACTTTTCAGGCTGTGCGGCTCACTCTCTCTTTTATACAGGAAGATACACTTTTAACATGCAAAGAGAAACTTGAAGACTTTTCATTTCTGCTGCAATAGAGTATGTCTCGATGTCCTTCACCGAGCCAGAGAATACGGCAGGAGTAAGACACGTGAAGAACAACCCGTATAATTCCACTTGATGCTGAAAGCACAGTCATTCAGAATTTATTCAAACGACTATGCATTTAACCATCAAGCGCGCATAATGACACTGTCTAACAATAGGCTTTCCGTCAGCTGTCGTGATGTTGTTATTCAGTGGCAGCTGCTCTACAGTATAAGGTAATGTGAGTGGGTATTGTCAGCTGAATAAATGTATGCAGAGTTGCGCCGGTCATTTCATCTTTCTGCATGGGAACAATGGAATGTGTGAATTATGCACTCACAGCATGGCCAAATGACCCCTAGGGCCCTTCCCCTCAATGCGGACGGAAGTTGATTTAAGACTGGTGACGGATTCACACTGTGTGTGTGTGTATGTGTGTGTGTGTGTGTGTGTGTACAGTATGTGTGTGTGTGTGTGTGTGTGTGTCTGTGTCTGTGTCTGTGTCTGTGTCTGTGTCTGTGTCTGTGTCTGTGTCTG
The DNA here is from genome assembly GCF_963854185.1 of Sardina pilchardus. Classification (NCBI taxonomy): domain Eukaryota; kingdom Metazoa; phylum Chordata; class Actinopteri; order Clupeiformes; family Clupeidae; genus Sardina; species Sardina pilchardus. The sequence goes on along the minus strand of NC_085001.1, from coordinate 11,562,250 downwards.
TGTCTGTCTGTGTGTGTGTGTGTGTGTACTGTATGTGTGTGTGTGTGTGTGTCCATGTCTGTGTCTGTGTGTCTGTGTGTGTGCGTGTGTGTATGTAGTGGTGAATGCAATTTAATATACTTCTACATGTAATCCCTCCTAAGCTGGCTAGGAGCAATGCAGCAGAGCACATTTGTCCACAACAAAACCATTAAAACTGAGCCCCCCAAGAGTGTGATGGAACTGTAAAAGTGTGTAGCTTGTGTGTGTGTGTGTGTGTGTGTGTGTGTGTGTGTGTGTGTGTGTGTGTGTGCGTGCGTACGTGTTTGAGTGTGTTTCTCTTTTGCCGCAGTGTGATAAGGGTAAGGATTTTCATCCAGTCAATGATGCACACGGCTGTGAAGTAAAAGAGCTTTCATGAAAGGGTCTGCAGGCAGGAAACTGTGCAACTACCCCCCCCCCCCCCCCCCCCCCCCCTCCCACACACACACCCCCTCTTGGATGATCACTTAGTATTGGGGGTTAGTTTTGGGCTGGAGGGTTCTGTGGAGAGAGAGAGGAAGTGGGTGCTTTGAGGGCCAGGATTGAGCGGGGGAACCTGGACACTGATCTACTGTAATCAGAACAAGGGTTCTCATGAGTGCTGATGCTGCCCGGCGAGAGGAACATTATCCAGCCTGCGCCATGTCTCCTCCTGTGGCATCACATTTCTGTATGAGGACTTCTGTAGTGGAAGCCTGCGCGTCATGCTGAAGGTGCTGATGATGAATTTCCCCTTGGGGATCAATAAAGTAGGCTCTATCTATCTATCTATCTATCTATCTATCTATCTATCTATCGATCTATCTATCGATCTATCTATCGATCTATCTTTCTATCTGATGCTCCTTCTTCAACTCCACTCCAGGAGAGAGCACCTCTGCATCTGTAGGCTACAGCACTACTGCATTGTACTGTCTTTCTTTCTCGCTCTCTTCTCTTCTCTCTCTCTCTCTCCCTCTCTCTCTTTCTGCTTCTTCATTGCACGTATAGCTCATTTAGATGAGTGTGAATTGTTTTGTCTATCTATCTGACTGAGTCCCCATCCACCCCATTCATATACTTTAATGTAAGTATACATTCACGAAAGTTCAGCTAAATATAATCTGTGAGTCTTTGGGTCGATTGCTTTGACCTTAAAGAAACTGGGATCCACTTGGTCTTCAATAACACCTTTGCACAGCAGAAGTCATCTCCTGCAATGGTGCTCATGTGTTTTAATTGGGCTCACACATTTCTCACATGCACCCTTTTGTAAAACAGTTAACACAGATGTCATTCAAAGACCCCAAAACTCTATTGGTTTCCTTGTGCTAAAAAAAGGAATCATCTATTCACATAGGTGGTTAAGATTCCTTGCATTGAAATCATGGTGATTTGTCTACAACATGTGTTGTTTGAAGGCAAATTTTGCTTTTGCTGCATGTTTTTAATTTTGTGAGAGAGTAAGAACCGTTTGCAAGCAAAATGTGTCATTTATGCCAGAGTGCTTTTGTTCAGACATTCGTGTGAATTGTTTTGTCAACAAATAAATGGGTCAAAAAACCCATTTCAATCTATTTTAGTAGCATAATTCCTAATGTGAATCAGGCTTAATTCACCTACTTATTGATTTGACTTATTGATTTGAATTTCTCATTCTCAATATTAATTTGGAGATTTTATGCAAATTTGTATGCATTTTAACTTAGTAAAGATGTTTTAATAGTTGGCTGCAAAAAAAACAGATGTTTGTACTAGTAGCCACACGACCTCCTCTCTTGTCCCCTCCTCTCATTGCAACCCCTCTTCACACTCACCCCACACCAACACACACACACACACACACACACACACACACACACACACACACACACACACACACACACACACACACACACACACACATACACACACACCTCTGCCAATCTCCTCTGGTCCCCTGTCTCCTCATCTCTCCTCTTGCTCCTCCATTATAGCTCAGCATGGCTCAGTTCATCCGTACAGATAGGACTCATTCTCTCAGCATACTGTAGCATCAGTTTATCAGCAGTTTTACAGTAGCACACAAACCTGACCTGCCTTGACCCGTATTATAATGGCCGGCCATCACTGAAGCATGTCAACACACACACACACGTACACACACACGTACACACACACACACACACACACACACACACACACACACACACACACACACACACACAGACACACACAAACACACACACACACACACACACACAAACACACACACACGCACACGCACACACACGTACACACACACACACACACACACACACGCACACACACGTACACACACACACACACACACGCATGAACGGCGCTCAGGATGCGCTGACTGTCTGATTAACTGCATGAATGTGGCTCCCTCCACATCCTACAGGGACTTGTGTAAGCCTCGCAGATTTGCTTGTCAGCATTTGTTCCAGTGCGCAGCCAATGGAGATTGCAGACCTCTCCACTGCATCCTCTAATGAATGAGAATTAGTCTTGTCGCGTGCGTGCGTTTCGACTTATCTCTAGAGAGGCCTCCATACGTTTAATTTCTTTATATTATTCCTATACCCGCTTTTCCCAAATGTGCATTTTTTAAAGCCTTTTTTTTTTTGTTGACGAGTCAGCACTATTGAGATCACCTGAAGAACTTAAGTGGATTATCGTATCTTGGAATCTATTAGGTTCACAGCGCAAATGAGCAGTGCAAGTCACATACGTGATACTGTACATTCACACACACACAAACACATGCACACACACATACACACACGCACACACACACACACACACACCAGAGAAGGCAGGACTAGGCAGCGAGAGAGAAATGGGTCAGACACATAACTGGACTAAGATGGCTAGAGAGAGAAATGAACTGTCTTATTGTCGAAGTTGATCACCTTCAACCACCAGTCAATTCTCCAGCCTCTGAAATAGGACATGGGACACAGGGAGGCGAGGCTATGGACATAAAATGAGCTGTGTGTGTGTGTGTGTGTGTGTATGTGTTTGGTGTGTATGTGTGTGTGTGCATGAGTGTATGTGTGTGTGTGTGTGTGTGTGTGTGTGTGTGTGTGTGTGTGTATGTGTATGTGTGAGAGATAGAGAATGTGTGCACATGCACATGTGTGCGTGTGTGTGCGAATATGTGTGTGTGTGTGTGTGTGTGTGTGTGTGTGTGTGTGTGTGTGTGTGTGTGTGCATGTGTGAGTTTTCACGCTAATTTCAGACTTTCCCTCCTAAGGGCTTGTAGTAGAGTATGTCAAAGCTTTTTGCCCAGTGTGTCAGGGCACAGTAAAAATGTCACGAGTACAGATACACACATATACACACACTCTCTTTCTGTCTCTCTCACACACACACACACACACACACACACACACACACACACACACACACAGTCGGAGAGTGAAGAATAGCAATTCAAAAGTTATCAGCTTGCAGCATTTGCCAACCTCTGGCAGAGTTTCTAGTAAAAGTTCACAGGAAACTGTTAAATCCACTCTTGCATTTTTAATGGCCCTTGTAACTGTTTGCATGGCTGATTTGAATATGTTTGGGACGGTGCAGGGAGTTCAAGAGTGTGTCCCATGGTGCAAGGCCTCTATAGACGATGTTGTGCTTGCTGTGTAGTCGGTAAGAGGACACTTCCAAAGCAATATCACACACCTTGCACAGGAACAGACAGACATACACACGCACGCGCGCGCACACACACACACACACACACACACACACACACACACACACACACACACACACACACACACACTAAACTAAGGGACAGGATTGGGGGATGAGGTCACTATTACTATTACTATTACACTATCTTGAATTTCCCCTTGGGGATCAATAAAGTATCTATCTATCTATCTATTATGATAATTAATTCTCTCTCTTTCTTTCTCTCTCTTTCACTCTGTCTCTCTCTCTTTCTTTCTCCCTTTCTCTTTCACTCTGTCTCTCTCTCTCTCTCCCTCTCTATTTGTATGTGTGGGTGCAGGTGCAACTGCAACTAAGGAACAGGAGGATTAACACAAGGGAAAGAGAGGGGGTAGAAGTGAGGTGACCGTGGGAAAGAAAGAAAGAAAGAAAGAGGGAAGAGGGGTAGTGGAATGAGCTGGCACCGTAGCGTGAGTGACACGAGTGCACAGCACGGCGACGATTGACCTTTGAACTGACCTTGGCTCAACCTCCATCAATGTCAGTCTCAATGTATCCATCCAACATTTCCTACATTCTTACCAATCAAGGCGGTTGCAGTCTTTATTTGATCTATCACACCACATGACTTCTCAGTGAGCAGGAACTGCGTAAACTCTTCGCGACAGTCCTTTCTTCAAAGCACATCTCAAGACCTTTTTGCTTAATGATCACTTCTCCTCAACACCCAACATAATAGCCCTGCACACTTAGCTTCTCTTTGTTGTATTGTTTGCCTGTTTGTTTGTGGTATGGTTTGAACTGTATTTTCCCTCCTTTGAAAAGCGACCTTGGGTTTGAAAAAGGCATTATATAAATTAAAAGTATTATTATTTTTATTATGGGATTATTATGGTCTGTGCAAGACATTCTAGTGCTGCCGCTGGTTTCCGGAGTGACGGCAGCAGTGTGAGAGGTGAGCCCTTTAGCGGTGGCCCAGACTAAAGATGCAGACATTGAGTGAAAGGAGGCGTGAGTGAAGGTCACTCCTCAGGTGTCAGCGACTGACCTGTGGCTGCGACACACACAGTCTCCTGCCAAACACGTGCACACACACTCACTAACACACACACACACTGTTATATGTACACGGATAGACATGCTTTCTGTAATACACACACACAAACACACACATACCCTCACTCGTCCACTTTGTCATACTCAGACCATCACACACACATACACACACACACAGACACACACAGACACAGACACACACACACACACCGAACACACACACACACACACACACACACACACACACACACACTCACTCACTCTGCTGTCATTCAGGAACGGGCATTGGAGTGGCGTATGGATTTCTTTATTTATCCTTGCCGGGGCCCCCTGGGTAGCCTGTGAGAAGTGCATTTCCAGAGTGCTGCTATTGTCTCCGCTTGTTAGCTTACGAGCGTTATGATTTGACAGCTCGGCGCAGAGGACACAAACGCAGGTGGTGCGGACATCGATGGCGGCTTAACGGTTTCACGCCTCTCCGGAAACCCTCCTGCGGATTCCCAGGAGCTGAAGCCAATCCCAGCATGCCTTGCGGTTTTTGCCTCCGATATCAAACCAGACGTGGCCTGCTGCGATCATGGATCTGCAAATAGCCCCGCCCACAGAAATTGATGGGGCAAACAGCCAATGAGGTTATTGATTGTCTCCACGGTGGTCTTTGAACAGCCTCCTTTCATTTGAAGATCACATGGCATTGTCATGCAGCTGCCCCGCTAACGCTAACTTTTAACTCCTCTCCTCCTAAAATCTCTCCTCCCTCCACCTCCCCTCTCTCCATCCCTCTTCTTCTCCTCTCTCTATCTCTCTTTCTCTCCTCTCTCCATCGCTCTTCCTCTTTTCTCTCCATCTCTCTTCCTCGCCTCTCTCCATCACTCTCATCTCTCTTTCTCTCCTCTCTCTATCTCTCTTTCTCTCCTCTCTCCATCTCTCTCCACCTCTCTTCCTCTTTTCTCTCCATCTCTCTTCCTCGCCTCTGTCATCTCTCTCCTCTCTCCATCTCTCTCCATCTCTCTTCCTCTTCCTCTCCTCTCTCCATCTCTCTTCCTCTTCCTCTCCTGTCTCCATCTCTCTCTCCATCTCTCCATCTCTCATCTCTCTTTCTCTCCTCTCTCCATCACTCTCCATCTCTCCATCTCTCTCATCTCTCTCTCTCCTCTCTCCATCCCTCTTCTTCTCCTCTCTCCATCTCTCTCATCTCTCTGTCTCTCCTCTCTCTATCCCTCTTCTTCTCCTCTCTCCATCTCTCATCTCTCTTTCTCTCCTCTCTCCATCACTCTCCATCTCTCCATCTCTCTCATCTCTCTCTCTCCTCTCTCCATCCCTCTTCTTCTCCTCTCTCCATCTCTCTTCCTCTTTCTCTCCTCTCTCCATCTCTCCATCTCTCTTCCTCTTCCTCTCCTGTCTCCATCTCTCTCCATCTCTCCATCTCTCTCATCTCTCTGTCTCTCCTCTCTCCATCTCTCTACATCCCTTTTCCTCTCCCTCTCCTTCATCCTCCTCCCGTATCTCTTCCTCCCCTTACTGTCGAGTTCCTCAAGGGTTCTTCCGCTTGGCTTGGCATATATGCTCCGGCACAGAAATGCATCAGTGTATTTTTAGGGCCCGAGCACCGAGGTGCGGCCACTGAAAGTGGCTGCACCGTAGGTGCAAGGCCCTATTGCTTCTGCTCAGATTATTATTATTCGGTCTGTGGAATCTTCTTACAGGTCATGTTTGGCCTTTTTTCACCAACTTGGCATGCTTTAAAACTCTTGAAATTTGGCAGTTAGATGTGGAATTGGTAACGCTACTCAGAGACAGAGCTCTGGCCAAGGGTGTGGCTCAGGGACTCTATAGCGCCCCGTAGCACGGTGTCTTTTGTGGTTGACACATACATGCACGAAAATGAACCAAATTTGGTGGGCATATGTGTTGTAGTAATCTGAACAACTTTGACATTTAAACAATATAGTAAATCTTAGAAGAATTTGAGTTATGATTATGATTATGATTTTTGCACATCACGTATTTTGAAATACTTCTCCTAGACGGTTTATCGAAATCATGTCATATAAGCACTAAAATGATCTTGAGGGATTGCCCGAGAGGAATTGCGACCAGATTTTTGAATTTTTGAAGTATATTGAAATGTCGAAGGTTTGAATTATGGTGTTTTATTAAGAAACAGGAAGTTGGTGTTATAGGCTGAAAAAAGGTTAGGAATTGTATGTAATTTGGCAGCTACATGTGGAATTGCTTCTGCTAGTCAGAGACAGGGCTCTGGCCTAAGGTGTGGCTTTGGGACTCTATAGCGCCACCTAGCAGCACGTTATCTGTTGTGGTTGACACAAACATTCCCAAAAATGAACCAAATTTGGTGGACTTGTGTGTTATTGCTATGGCTAGCCAGAGACAGAGCTTTGGCCTAGGGTGTGGCATAGGGACTCTATAGCGCCACCTAGTGCGTTGTCTGTTGTGGTTGACACATACATTCACGAAAATGAACCAAATTTGGTGGACTTGTGTGTTATTGCTATCGGTAGTCAGAGACAGAGCTTTGGCCTAGGGTGTGGCTTAAGGACTCTATAGCGCCACCTAGCGCATTGTCTGCTGTGGTTGACACAAACATTCACGAAAATGAACCAAATTTGGTGGGCTCGTGTGTTATTGTTTTTGCTAGTCAGAGACAGAGCTCTGGCCTAGGGTGTGGCTTAAGGACTGTATAGCGCCACCTAGCGCATTGTCTGTTGTGGTTGACACAAACATTCACGAAAATTAACCAAATTTGGTGGGCTCGTGTGTTATTGCTTTTGCTAGTCAGAGACAGAGCTCTGGCCTAGGGTGTGGCTTAAGGACTCTATAGCACCACCTAACGCATTGTCTGTTGTGGTTGACACAAACACTCACGAAAATTAACCAAATTTGGTGGGCTCGTGTGTTATTGTTTTTGCTAGTCAGAGACAGAGCTCTGGCCGAGGGTGTGGCTTAAGGACTCAATAATGCCATCTAGTGCATTGTCTGTTGTGGTTGACTCGTACAGTACATTCACAAAAATGAATCAAATTTGGTGAGCTTGTTTGTTATTACTGCCACGAGTCAGAAACAGAGCTCTGGCCTAGGGTGTGGCTTAGGGACTCTATAGCGCCACCTAGCAGATTGTGTGTTGTGGTTGACGCAAACATTCAGGAAAATGAACCAAATTTGGTGGGCATGTGTGTTATTGCTATAGCTATTCAGAGACAGCGCTCTGGCCAAGGGTGTCTTAGGGACTGTATAGCGCCACCTAGTGCATTGTCTGTTGTGGTTGACACACACATTCACGAAAATGAACCAAATTTGGTGGGCTTGTGCGTTATTGCTATCGATAGTCAGAGATAGAGCTCTGGCCTAGGGTGTGGCTTAGGGACTCTATAGCGCCACCTAGCGTGTTGTCTGTTGTGGTTGACACATACATTCAGGAAAATTGACCAAATTTGGTGGGCATGTGTGTAGCTCATGCACATGCCCACCAACACGCACATGTTGCTTTGTTAGATTCCGAAATGTCACAGGTCTCCGCACCGCAGGTGCTCGGGCCCGCCATCGCCGCTTGCGGCTATATTTTTTACTGTTGTTGTTTTTCATTCCTATTTTTTGTGTTGCCTTCTAACAAGCAAAGTGAAAAAAAGATTTGGCACGAGTGAGTCCACACTTAAGAGCAGTGGTATAGGAGCAGCAGTACGAGCAGTACTTCCTCATAGCTCCAGATCAAGCTGTTCTCCCATATCTGATCTGCTTCGGGAGGACAGGAGAGTTTCTCGGAGGGAATTTGGCCACTAAATTAAACTGGAGGGTGTACTGGGAGACTTCCCCAGATAAAGTTTTCAGGCACCTTCAGTCTGGGCGTGGGCCAAGAGGCTCTACCGAGGAAATAAACCCACTAAATTTCATTTGGCTTCCTAGATGATGCGTCACTTCTCCCCTCTCGCTCTCTCTCTCTCTCTCTCTCTCTCTCTCTCTCTCTCTTTCATGGAAGTTGCCAGATATATGGGATTAATTTGGAGAGGCTGATACATTTAGGTTCATTTTATTAGAATGGGTGTGGATATAGTGATGGGAAACTGAGTTTGAGGTCAGACTGACTGTTATTTAGTTTGAGAAGGTTTGTTCCCACATCCCATTTGTAGAATTATATTGTTATGACCCAACGTTCATTGTATTTTAGACTTGATTACACTAGATTAGATTCAACTTTATTGTCATTGTGCTCAACCTTATCTAATCTAATCTAAATCATTTTCAATGTCTATCATGATTCACGTTCGTAGCATAGAAAAAGTCTTCCTTAGCAAATTGTTTAACACATTGCAATGGTTAAACATGTTTCACATCCTATTTCTAAACATTTAACACAGTTGTCATACAAACACTCCAAAATTCATTGGATTAACTGGGTGAAACAAATGGACAACATTTGTCCACTAGATATTGCTTGCACAATTACGAAATTGTAATGTCAGGGTGTGAAGAAAACAGTATAAAAGCTGACAAGTCCATGTGTTTACTGTAGGACTATTTTAATGGAAAATAACAAATTATAGTTAAATTTGTCTTGCTTATAGGTCTTACATATCAATGACAGTTACATCTTGGGAGGAATTAATACAATTCATTATACATTATCAATACATAAATACATTTAGTCTATTCACGGTTTCATGGCACTATGGCACAGACATACTGAAGGCTGAAGACAAAAATGAAGGCTGTTACCCCATTTTGAGAACTATGTTTTCTATTTGGTTGTGTAATGGTCGATTGAAATCACACAGTGATGTGCTGTTTTGAAGGCAAAAAAATAGCTTTTGCTGCATGCTTCAAATGTTTTTGAGTCTTTTGCAAACAAACAGTGGCATTTTGGCCAGAGTGTTTCCGTTCAGACTTGTTTGTTAATTGTTTTGAAAACATAATGTCAGACTTGATGCAACCATTAAAGCGACTGAGAAAAACTTTTATATTGTTATACACCTGCCTGAAAGCAGTAAATCCACCCAGAAAAAGTTTATTTATTTGTTCTGAACTGTGCATAGTGAGAGTGAGAACCACACTTTGTCTCCAGGCATTGTAATGTCTTTATGGCTTGACATCATTGATGTGGGGAGAAAGCAACTACTTTTCCATTACATTTCTGCCAGATAGCAATTTGGGGGCGGGGTGGATCATAACATTAGAGTTTGGAGAGGCACCAATGTAAACATAAATATTTTTCTCAGAAATAATATGCCTCTATTTCAAGAGGAGGCCTTGGCTGGGGCCTTGTCTGTCAATTTTCAGAACGTTTTCAAATCCCTTCCAAGCCCCTTTACCCAGCAAAAAGGGGACGCTAACAAATCACATTCAACCTGGCAAATTGACTCTCGGTCTATTGTCTCTCAGCACAATAGTGCATTTTGAAGATATGGCCCCTGACATTATGTTTGGCCACTCTGCCATTATCTGTGTTACAGACAGGCTGTTTTGAGAGTCATCACCCCAACACGCATGGTTTCCCATGCCTGGTATCTGCACATGCCCAGTAGCGTTGATAATTCACCTCACAAAAGAGCGAGTGTTAATCAGCGCAGTGTTATTCTCAAGCAGAATTAAAATAGCCCTTTGGTTTCTGACTCCTTTCATATCAGCTTCGCCCCATCCCGTATTTATTACAAGCAGGAATGTGTTTTGATGATTTTTTATTTATTTATTTATTTACTTTTTTTTTTCATGTGGACTTGTTTTCATGCACCGTCTGCATGTGTGAGAATAAGAGTGTGTCTGTGTTTATGCAGGAATGTGTGTGTGTGTGTGTGTGTCTATGTGTTTGTGTATGTGTGTGTGTGTATCTATCGAAGAGAGTGTGTACATACAGTATGTGAGAGATAGTGTGTGTGTGTGTGTGTGTGTGTGTGAGTGAGAGAGAGAGAGAGAGAGAGAGTATGTGTGAGTTTGTGTGAGAGAGAGAGATAGAGAATGTGTGTATAGTGTGTGTGTGTGTGAGAAAGAGAGAGACAGAGAGAGAGAGAGAAAGAGAGAGAGAGTACTGTATGTGTGAGTGTGAGAGAGAGAGAGAGAGAGAGAGAGAGAGAGAGAATGTGTGTGTGTGTGTGTGTGTGTGTGTGTGTGTGTGTGTGGCAGAGGCGCCAGGGTAACTAGTGCGCCTCTGGTTTGAAGGCGAGTCACATGGCTCGGGGTCTGCTGACTGAGACCTCACATATTTTCATGCGGTTGTGGGCCCTGCGTATCACCCATATATGCAACGTGTGACAGACCACCAACATCTCCCTCTCTCCAGAGGAACAACAGGGGCACTGTGGGAGTACGCAGAATTCGATATAAAACATAGTGTGCACCAGCACACGAGATCAGTTCATATGTGGACGTGACTTTACCAGGACCAATTGGGCAAAGAGTTTTTTTTTTTCATTTAGGCCATTGACCTATATGTTAACAGTACCCTGAAGCAAGCATCAAGATTTAATTCATGTAAGATGCGTGTACTTTTTTTTCATTCAGTCACACTCATCATTCCCTAGAAGTATCTATTTTCTGGAAAATAACAGTTGGAAAGTACTTTCCAAAACATTGTTATCTCATCAACCAGGAACCTTGGGATGTTAGAAATGATTAAATGCACCATAATAATGAATGTTCAAGTGAGATTTCTTTCTTTGCATCTTTGATATGGAGAACACCTGTGAATGCATCAGTCCTATTATCCCCAAGGCTTGATATCAGGGTTGACGCAATTATAGATAATCTGTTCAATCAGATCATTCAGAACTTTAAAAGGGACCAGAGTGCTCATCAATTCATATGTTTGTATGACTTAGACAAAATGTATCAAAACACATTAATGCTCATACACATTTTAGTCAGCATAAATGAATATGGTTGTTGACTCCTAAGCCTGATTACGCTCCTTTTGTCAACCTAAACTTATCATATCAATCAACATTGATCTGTTTCATCTGTGTCTGTAAACTTTGAGACAAATATGCTATAAATGGAAAAGATGGAAGTGGAATACCAACAGAAGGCTTCGTCAATAATCGTATTTAACATTGAGCCAAACGTTAAAATGTGGCGCGCGTAGACGTTATTAAAATGGTGTAAAGACACAGCGCTGAATACGGTACAAAACTTTTCCAGCTTTCTTTTCGACTCCAACTTCTTACCAGGGGAGGACAGATTACAGAGATTGCGCCGAGCCAAGACGGAGCATTGTTATTCATGGCGTCTTGGTCCCAAACAGAACAATCTGCCAGAAATCAGAGGCTGGAGCAGAGACGAACAACTAGTGTTGGATTGGCGCCAACTAAATCCATACAAACCCTCAGAGAGGAGAGTTGGGGATATCCAGTATTTCAGCGAACAACAGAGGAATCATAAAATCGTGGCTAAAGAGGCCAGGATGTAGAATGAAAACTACTGGAAACAAACTACATCTTTGAAAGGGCATTGTTTTTTCGCTGGCAAAGAATAATCACTGACTGATATTTGGAGATATCAGCTTCAAAAGACTGTCATGTGTGTCAGTAGCATATACAGTAACACCAGAACTATGCCTCTAAATAAAAGGACAATCTTTATTTAGATAACATACACCTTTACTGATATACAGTGTTTCTTTCAACACA
>NC_085001.1:11504882-11534882 GCF_963854185.1 Sardina pilchardus | reverse complement strand
GAAACACAACAAAATGTGGAAAACTTGAAAGGGTCTGAAAACTTTCCGACTGCACTGTCTGTATAAGATATATATAATACTAAATACAGTATATATAGATATATATATAGAGAGAGAGAGAGAGAGAGAGAGAGAGAGAGAGAGAGAGATCGAATACTCGCTCGTCCACTCCCATAGAGGACAAACAAAATTACTTATTAATGAACAAAGACACCTCCGCCTGCTCTGAATCTGACAACCTGACAAGAAATGGAAAGAGTCAGCAGACATCAAAGGGAGCTCAAGACATGAGTGGTGAGCAGAGAATGAGAAAGACAGGCAGACAGACATGCAGACAGACAGACATGCTGGCAGACAGACAGGGGTTAAGCATGGTACACATTCTAGTCAGGGGATGGATAGTCAATGCAGAGAGCTACACTACGATTGCAGGGTGGACTATAAACGAGGATGGAAGGTCTATACACTTGGCTTTGATTGTCAGTTGAAAAAGCCAGAGACATCTGTAGTGACTGAACTAATTAGCACAAACAGCGAAAGTTCAGTTGATTGATGAGTAGAGAAATAAATGAACATTCACCCTAATCAACGGATTGACAGCGGAGTGAGAGGAGTGTGTGTGTGTGTGTGATTGACAGCATCGCCCTGCGCCACGACCTGCTGCATAGTCGTCAGTGACAGCTCTTGACCGAGTTTTTTTTTTTTTTTTCAGATTTCATTTATTGGTTTGAAATTGCAGAAACATTAGAAAAGCTTCTTTTGCAGTGTTTTTACAGTACAGAATTTATTCAAACAACAGAAATGTACTAGCGTTACTATAAGATCTAGCCTGTACTGAATTCACCCTAGAAAGTCTGTCCGTGGCATAAAATAATAAAAAAAAAAAATAAAGACATCATGTCCAAGACTGTGAGATAAAGTGTTTTTGGGGTGAGTGAACAGACAGATGAGTTGATGAGGGTGAATGTTTGTTTATTTTACATGACCGACGTGCCGTGCTAAACTGCTGCTATCACACTAATGGATGAGTGTCCAGGAAGCTGTTATTAAATGATCCTGGTTGATGTCACAGCAAATACCATTACTGTGGAAAAAATATGCTATTTCTGTTAAAAAAAAAATAGACATGTGATGACTTGTGGCTTGTTGTCTGTGCCCTTATCTAAAGTGTGTATATATTTCAAAGTGAAATAATCATCTGCATGAATCTGGTCGCAAACAATTTCTTAGAAGGTTGTGAGGTGTTTTCCAACACTTCAGACCATCCGGTATAACGTTCAATCAGAAGTTATCTATAATAGAAATGTGTATCTAAAAGATATACTGTACTCCACCACTGGCACTGACAGAATGAGAGTCAATGAAAAGAGAGTCAGAACCAGCTTCTCACTGCCTTTCCTGCAAGATTGTTGACTCGTCGATTGATCCTAAAAATCAAAACGATAATTATGAAATGATAGGTGGTTAAAGCATGCTTCAATATGAATAATATTTAATTAATTGCTATATCAGAATGCATCACAACATTAAGGGCACTCATCACTCTAATGAGCTTACATTTTTAAATAGGTGAATCTGCCTTCTTCAGATCAGCCTGTGCTTCACTGAACTCTAATTAAAACTAAAAGTGGCATGCAGCCATCTCATCTTGAGGAGGACACTGAATCGTTGGATTGGTGTTGATTTGTTAGTTTCTCCCAGTCCTATTGGGGCTGAATGTTGATAATTGTGAATGCATGAGAAGGTGCATAAGAACATTGAAATGGTAGAGAAGACACTTCCATTAAAAAATGATTGGGTGACAATTGCACTTACATACGGTGGTGGTCCATGAATCATGAATTCATTAATTAATTCATGATTTATGTAGAAAATGCAATCCTTAAAATCTCTTTAATCATCAGGAATTGACATGAGTTCATCGTGACATCATATTTGAACAGCACATCATCTAAAGCATTTGGTATGGTGGGCAAATTATTATGAATGATGGTTTATGATCATCTCTTTTTCTGCCAAAAATATTCACCACTTTAAGTTGAGGGGCTACAGACATGATGAACTCAAGCACAATTAAGCTTAACTTCATGTAATCGTGACGATTAAGAAATCATAAATCATGGGGTACCCATCGTACCTACAGTAATGTCTTAGCTGATGTGTTGATGTATGAGGGCATGAATGAGAGACTGTGAACTCACGTCAATTCCTGATGATTCACAAGATATAAAGGAATGAAGTAATACATAAATCATGAAATAATTCATGCATGCATTCTTGATACCCTTACAGTAAAGTGTTACCAATGATGGATTGTTGGACATCCCACTGTGGACATTTCTTGTGTTGCATCTTTGTCACCACTTTGTGCTTTTGAGTCTTTAAACCACATTGTAATTTTGTTTTCTCTTTGTTGCTTTGCCCGCTTGTTGACCCAGCCACCAAAAAAAAAGTAAATAAACGTTTTACCATGGGCTTTTCAAGAACTTCTGCACCTCACACTGTTCAAACTTGGCCGGCTGTCAAGGGGTGAGAGTGTGTGTGTGTGTATGTGTGTGTGTGTGTGTGTGTGCGTAAGTGTGTTCTCTTCCGAGACAGTCTAATCCTCTGAGTCTACAAAGGGAATAAGACACTCTTTTATGGATGAAACTTCTGTTTGACCACAGCAGAGTATTTTTGACCAGAATGCCTGTCACAACTTCAAAGGATGGACGGTGATGGTGAGTCTGTCAGATAGAAAGGGAGGGAGAGAAATGGAGAGAGGGACAGAGAGAGAGATGGAGAAGAAAAGAGAGTGAGAGAGAAAGGTAGAGAGAGAGAGAGAGAGAGAGAGAGAGAGAGAGAGAGAGAGAGAGATGAGTAAATCCTGGGAGGTTGGCTACTGCCCTCGCCTGCATCTATGTGATGTGAATGGTATTTGATACAGGCTGCTGAGCTAGGGGAGGCGGCGCCATAAATTATATTACACGCCGCCTTACCATGGGCAAGGTTGATGATGTATGAGCCGCTTGACTGAGTCCGTTCGCAGATGCCAAACTAGACTCGTCTGTGAATGTGTGTGGATTTGTGTGTGTGTGAGTGTGTGTGTGTGTGTGTGTGTGTACTGTATGTGTGTGTGATGTTTAATGATTTTAATACGGATAAGGAGTGAATGATGAAGTAGTGTTATACAAATGTGTGTGTGTGTGTGTGTGTGTGTGCGTGTGTATAAATGTGTGTTTGTGTGCTGTTCAAAATATTGACGTGCATACTTTCCACTGCATGCAGATTGATGAGTCTTGCCTCAGTGAAATATTATATCACCAGAGGCGCAGACATTTTTGTATTTAAAAAATGAAAAAGAAAAAAAAAATCCCTAGATAAAACGACCTGGCAATGTTATTGCTCTGTCCTTACACTGGCAGCTATAGCTCAGTTCCATCCAGTGTCGATCGTCCCACATTGTGTGCCACATACCGTAGCCTGTTTAGCGCTCTGGACCACAGCCATGGCTGCTTAGCGCCCCCTGAACCCATGCTAACTCCAGCCAGCCAGCTATCCAGCCAGCACGGATTAGCGCCATGCTAGCTCTCACAGGCACCCAACCAGTGGGGATTACCATCCCGCTAGCTCTCACAGCGAGGCAGCCCAGCATGGATTGGCTGCCGCAGCCAGCCACCAGCACTCTCGCTCTCTCTCTTTTCTCTCCCTCCCTCTATCTGTTTGTGTGCCCTTCCACACCATTGGCTTAATGAGAGAGAGTTACACAAAAAAACATGAAGAGGGAGGGGAGGGGAAATCAAGCCAGGCGATGGGCGAGGGGAGCAAAAGATGAGAGAGGGAGAGAGGGAGAGGGGCAGGAGGCTGTTTTGGCTGACAATAATTGTGGCCGTGAGCCCCGTTTGATAGATGGAGAGTGGAACACTGGGATTCTTTGCCAAGGCCTGGCTTGATATGGCTGTTTGGGGAGTTTGAGTGTGTGTCTCTCTCTCTCTCTTTCTCCCTGTGTGTGTGTGTGTGTGTGTGCGTGTGTGTCTGTCTGTCTATCACTTTCTCTCTCTTTGCGTGTGTCTGTGTATGTGTGTCTATGTGTGTGTGTGTGTGTGTGTGTGTGTGTGAGTGTCTGTCTCTCTCTCTCTCTCTCTCTGTATGTGGCCTATCGGGTGTGATGAGTACACTGGTGACTTAGCAGTTCCAGCTTATGTCCCAGCTGTAATTGGATAGATAAAGAGCATTCACTGAATTTTTATATGCCGCTGCTCTTGATATTATTCAACGCCTTGTCCCACCCCACCCGAAACCCCCCACCACCACCCACCACCACCAAAACAGGGACTGATGTGTGAGATTTATTTTGGGCAACATCCGATTTCCTCCCCAGCCCCATCTTTCCAAAAAACTTCCCCAAAAACTCACACTCCATCCCTCTGCGTGTCAGAGGCAGACACTAGCTGTTCAGGCCTTGTTTGGAAGTGCTGTTGTGTAATGGCCTATAATAAGACACACACTCACTCTGAAGCCCGGGCCTAGAAATTCAGGATGTGTTTCTTTGTTTGTATGTGTGTGTGTGAGAGAGAGAGAGAGATGGGTGTGTTTGAAGAGAGAGAGAGAGAGAGAGAGAGAGAGAGAGAGAGAGAGAGCATTTGCATGCACTTGTGTGTGTGTGTGTGTGTGTGTGCGAGAGAGAGAGAGATGGGGGTGTGTGGAGAGAGAGAGGGGGGGGGCGGGGTGCGGACTGCAATACGCTTATATCAGGGTTTTGTTCATTACTGTTCATAACAAAATAGACACCAAGATAATGACCATACGAAATAATCAGCGCCAGCGCCATCTATTGGCCATTAAAGATTAGTCGCCGAAAAAACTTGCTGCAGTGCCTAGTGAATTTTGTGTCGAGAGTAGAGTTGACTCTTTCAACAGGTATGCACATTTTTGTTGTATGTAAAGATGTTACAGAAACAATTGAGCAGCTAGCACTACTTTGACAAAACGTAAGCTTTTAGGAACTTTAGCATGTCTAGCAACGAAGTGGAGGAGATTAATTAATGTTAGCTTAGCTAGCTGGTTGGCGTTTGCTAGTTGACCCGTGAAGTGGCTTGATTTGCGCTAAGCAGAAACAATCAAGAAGCTTAGCTATTTGCCTACTCAGTTAATGTGTTAACTCGGTGACAATGGTGGTGAGGCGTTAAATGTTATGCTTGATTCCTAGCTCATAGTGGAATGTGAAGTCTTAAAATGAACTTGTCTGATTAAAATGGTAGTGTACATAGTTAGCCAAGTTAACTGTCATGCGCCACCCGTTCTCAGGCACGCACGTTGTTAGTGCTTTTACTTAGCAATAGCAAATTGTTGTCGAACATGTGTATGATTAGTTTGGTTCGTCGGACTCGTGTATCATGCCTGTCTAGCATGCAAAGGATAACAGCAGAAACGAACCTTGTAAGAAGGTTGCCACCACATCCAAGGTCGATCAGCTCCTCCACTGGTATGTGATGGTATTGAGAAGATAGGAAGATAAGGTAGCATGACGAATGCATTTTAAGTGGTATTGCAGTGCATACAAAAACATAGCTTAGCATTTCATAATATTTGGACTCTGTAAGTGAACCATTGCCAGCTCCATAACACTTGTATCAGGTTACAGGTAGATTTTAGGCAGAAGCTTACCACCACCACTTTCTCTATGGCTTCTTCTTCACTAACTGCAGTTATGTTGTAAATCTACCTGTACATTAAAGTGGCACATTATTATACTGAAACCCCTCTTATTATTTCCAGGTTTGTGCTGAGAAGAGATGGTAATAGCAAGCGAAGCTATGGAGGCTGAGATGGGTGCAGGAGATGGACCCGCTGCCGCTGCTGTTCCAGCCTCCAGGAAACCAACGGTACTTTGCCAGTGCACTTTCATAATAGCCTCACTTGCCAGGCAGTATCATAGGAGAAGTATGTGTGAGTGAGTGTGTGTGTTTGAGCGTGTGTGAGTGAGAGAGGTGCATGAGTGTGTGCCTAAGTGTGCGTTTCTCAGGGAAATTACTTGTTCCTGAAAGAGCAGTTGTTCAGAGGTGTCAGTCATGTTTTTGTACTCCAAACATAACCATCAATGGCTGGGTATGCAACATTTCCAGAAGTTATTTTACCATCTCAGGAGATTGCAATTGTCAGGACTTTGGCATGGAACCTGTAATGTTCAATTAAAGAATGCACACATTTGGGAACACCCGTAAAAATAGAAAACAATGAAATTAGGCTTAATTATGACTTAAGCGTGTAGTCATTTTCAAAGTGTTTCATGATTCTATCAACAACACAAAGACGGGTCAGAAACCACTAGCAGTTTTTGCTTCAGGGATCCTGTGGAAAGATTCTTCGATAGACAGCTTGACCTGAACCAGGGCCTTCTCCTCTGTCCGTTTATCTCTGCCAGAGGTCAATAACAAAATCAGCCTCTCCACTAACACCCAGAGACTTTCTGTTCTCACACTGATCCAAGTCCTATTGTTTTTCTCTCCCAAAGCCCTCGGTGTACGATCTAAGCCTATCTAGGGCTGTTATCCTGGATAGGATCTCCTTCTCCCCTGCCCATTCCATATGTTTGATTGCAGTTAGAAGGGCTCATTAAGTACAGCTTACGGGTCGAGAAAGCAACTGATACCATTTGAGCCGTGGACTGATTGTTACTTGATAGCCTCGAGGCCCTGCTAGGCCACAGTGCTTTCTCAGCTCGGGCCTATCTGATGCTTTGACCATCTGGTGCTATCAAACTCACCTTCTCGTGTTTGCAGTAGGATATGAGGCATAATTTAGTTCGCTCAGGCACGACCTTGTAAGCCAAAAAAAAAGTAATAGCATGTTTGTGTTTGATTTGTTGTTTTGGTTTCAAAATTGTTCATTGAATACATTTGCTGATCACCAGATTTGAAATGCTGTACAAAGCGAGAGATATGAAAATGATTTGCGTTTCAATGTGTAGCCTAGGTCAGGGGTCGGCAATTAAGTTTGGCCTCGGGCCAGATATTTTCCAAGCCATTACATAGCGGGCCACAAGTTCACAACCAAAACAATGGCTAATTTAATTAATTAATATCGGAGGAGGTAAAAATGATAGGCGCTCTTGAAATGACAGAGCAGAGACATTCAAGCAGGCTGATGTAGGTTAAATTTGTCGACTGGTCATTGGGGGCGCTATTATATGCCTGTGTCTTTAAAAAATAAAAAATAAAAACCACCAGAAAAACATTTCCTCGCGTTGCTGTTAGCTGTCAAAAAATGGCATTATGAAAAAATCTGAAGAGAAAGTTACAGCGAAAACAGGATCTTTAATGATGAATGGACAGAGAACTATTCATCCTCCCTAATTGTATTAATGCAAAGCCCACATGCCTGATCTGTAACAACTAACGAGGGTGTCTCTGCATGCAAAGAGTACAAGACGGCACCACGAAACTAAGCATGCTAATTTAAAGGTTGCGTTCCTGTCGCACGCCATGTTTGAAACTCGTGTTTTACTTTTCACAGTCTATGTGTGCGTAAATTGCCTGTTTGATGTCAGGCCTGTTTAAAAGAAGTCGTGTTTTAATTATCACCATAAGCCTATGTCCGTTGTTTGAATGACAACATGTGTTTAGGGACTAGCTTGGAATTTGAGAACCAGCGCTGTCCACTGACTTCATTTGTTTTTGCATGTTGTGCGTTAACGCTGCACCTCGCTGCGTGCTTCACTCGCATTCAGATGAAACAAATATCTAAGCATTTAGATTGATTGAAATTCTTCTGTTCTGGAAAGTTATGTTTCAAAATAAAGAGCATGTTTGAGACTGGCAGTCCGATTTTTAAAACGTTTTTTTTTTTTTTTTTTTTTCATTCTCTGGTTCAAAAGATCTCACGGGCCAGATGTTTTTGCTTGCGGGCCGCATCTGGCCCGCGGGCCGCCTATTGCCGACCACTGGCCTAGGTATCCTTTTTCTTACAATTTCCGTCATGCTCGGAGATTTAAGTGAATTGGTTTCAAAATCCCCACTTTGACAAATCCATCTAAAAATGGGCAAAAACACCTGTAACTACTGGCAATATTTACAAAAACAATCCCGTAAAAGCTTCAATTATGCATGCCTTTAAAGACAGTTGGTTGTTTCGAGTAATAGCACTTTGATGGCAACACTTGTCAAAACAGATGTAGGGCCAGGAATCGCTGAGTAACGCAGGCATATTTTCCCGCTAGTTTGATGTCCAGGTAGTCTTATTGGCATACAATGGGGAGAACTTTCCAGTAGGGCTGTCAAAATTGCTCAAAAATGACGTTCAAGTATTCGCTCTAAAAAAAACCCATATATTCGATCCATTCGAATATCTGGTTATGCATTTGGTCAATGACGCCTATTACGTCAATAACAGGACAAATGAATACAAAGACACATAACTACTTGTTATAGGCAGTTTATTTAAGTTTAAACATTTGACAACGTACACAAAACCACCCCTTGCGCTCCCAGCGCGTAATTTAAATGAACAACAATAAACAAATGTTCAGTAGTGCTGAGTTTTGTGCTATTTAAGGTCGCGACTTGTCCCTAGCATGCTTCGGTGATTGAAACATTGAAACATTAACATATAGGCTAATTGAAGTTTTACAGTATATAGCCTAGAACCGACAACGAACTTTGCTGGTAAACATGTAATTTTTCCTTGACACGAAACGGTAATTGATCAAACCCGTGGAAGCCTGCAGTGCATGAAACTGCTGCATCTAGCCTACCGTATTCATGCAATATTCAGTCAGTACAGTAGCTTACACTTTAGTAATGTTTCTGTTTAACGTTAAATAAAATGAGGCACGCAATTCCAAGAAATGTGACAAGGAACTTTTACCCTGAGGTTCATAAAACATAAAGTGCTATTAAAAGAAAAAGGCTATAGTTACATTCTTGGTGCGTAAAAAAAGGGGGGGTCTGACTGCTATTTATTCCATTGTCTTTTTAGTGCACGGTCACCGTCGGGTCTTTATAGCCTGAAGGCCTAGCCTACAGGTTATTTGCTAAAAACACAAGACAGTCCACATTTGACGGGGCCAGTGCTGATCTCTTTTTATTTACTATATTCCCAGCGGAGGAAAAGACGCGTTCAGAGCGCACTGAGGATCCGGGGATGGAAAGATATTTCTTCGCCATCTGGGCGACATGAGGGTATCTCCCAGAGCCACAAGTTTTCCACCACATTAGAGGATTTTGTTGCGCAGGTATTGGAGACTCTTGTTCATACATCGACATCTCTCTCTGAAGCTGCAGAGTGATGTCCTGGACCTGGTCTCGGCTGTCGGTGCAATACGTATCGCCGAAGAGACACCCCATAGCAGATAACGCCGTTTTCTCAGCGGGTTGCTCACGGGGTTGTCCGGCAGCGGCCTCACTGCCTGTGCCTCCTGCCAGTTTCACTTGTTTAATCTCCTCCAGAATAGCTACCTGCACCTGCCGTCTCTGCTCCTCTTTCAAATGAACGAGGCGATGAAAGCGTGGATCCAGGTAACTCGCTTTGTTAAGCAGCATAAACGCGCCCCTTTCCTCTCTATAACGCTTCTGCAGATCTGTGACGATGTTTGTCTTCATCTCTGACAGTGCAGGCGGTTCGTCTTGGCTTCGCTTGTTCAGTTGAGCAAGCAGAACGTGTGTTAAAGGCAGCACAGCCGACGCTGTTGGATATGTGTCAGTTGAAAGTGCTTCTGTTGCCACTTTAAATGGTTTAAGGACCTCTTGAACCTGCAATAAATAAGTAAATATAATACGTTGATATTAAGACAGGTTCGCATTTGTCCAGCTCTAACATTCACACACACGAGCCATAATTCTACCTAGGCTATTTAAAATATATTAGGACAGCTTTGCATGTGTCCAGCCTATTACGGTACATTTTTCATACACTTTACTCACCTTTTCCAGTAGGGACCATTCGCTTGTAGTCAGCTCCATTCTTGACAGTTTTTTCTCGAAGATGACAGCAGACACAGCTGCTTGCTGCTCCGACGCACGGGAGATCATTTCGTACGTGCTGTTCCAGCGCGTCGGACAGTCGTTTATCAGCTTCTCCGTTTTCAACCCCAAAAGTTGTTGTTTCTGCTTAAGGAGGTAGTGGTCGGTGGAAGATTTGCTGAAATGTGAGGCCGCAATTTTCAGCCTACTAACGGGGATTTCAATGGCTCTGACCCCGAGCCCCTTACGCACAGCCAAGTTCAATGTGTGTGCCACACATGGTATATTTACCGTCTGAAGATGCCTCTCCACTGCATTGACATAGTTAGTAGCATTGTCCGTTGTGATGGCAATCACCCTTTCTACACCAAAAAAGTCCAAGATCTCTTGAATGCATTGGCCTACATTCTCTGCGGTGTGGCTTTCCTTAAGCTCTTCTGTTTTCAGCACTTTGTTAAGCATTTCCCAATCATCACTGATCCAATGGGCCGTCACTGTAACGTAGGATGCTGTCGCTAGAGATGTCCACCCATCCGTGGTAAGAGCCACGTCCTTGTCTTTGATTGATTCCTTTATTTTGTCTACGGTGCTGTTATACACACCTACGATTCTGCTTGTGACTGTTCCGCGGCTAGGGATGCAATATCTCGGTTCCATTGCCTGACAGAACTCCCTGAAGCCTGCCCCATCCACGACGCTGATCGGTCTCATGTCTTTACTAATGAATGAAACTAATTTTTGCGTGATGGCCTCCTGTCTTGTTGCAGACAAAGAGCTTGTGGCGGGCGGCGCATAATACGTGTCTATGCGTGGCTGTTTAGTTGAAGTTCCACTATCATTTGGGTGCATATTTTCTAGATGTAACTTCAAGTTGGTAGTGGTTGAATGGTATGCTAACTCTGTCTTACATAGCTTACATACAACTTTATCTCGCGGCTCCACAATTTCACCTTGTACCGACCAAAATCCAAAGTATTTCCAGACATGGCTTCTCAAATGTTGTGGTGTTAAAATGGCTTTTTCTGCTGCGGTAGAGTTTTGCGCTGCACTTTCTGCCATCTTCCATGTAGCCTAAGTCAACTTTCAACAGACAGTGTGTGACAGACAGTGTGTGACTCCTGCCGTGACCTGACTCTGGCCCCTCCCCCCTCGCACCATCTTGCAAACCAGACCTCTGCTACCGCGGGGCGCGTGCGTATATTTACTACCGCGGGCGTATGTTTACATAATCGAATATTAATTTTCAGCTTCGAATGTCTGTTTTTTGAAACAATTCGAATATACATTCGAATTTAGAATATTCGTTGACAGCCCTACTTTCCAGTAAAAAATTACTTTGTAAATGTTTGTGGTAGGAAATCATTTCCTCATCATTAGTCCTCAAAAGACACAAATAAAGCAGTTGCGATAAAATGTGAATGTAAAAAAAATAACTTATTTTAGCTTGTTCTTTGTTTGACTTGGATACATTGTATTTATGTCCGTCTGCTCCACCATACATTGGAAAATAGTGGAAAGTAATGTGTAACGGAGAGAAAAAACAGCCATAGTTCACGGCAATCTACACTGTGCAGATAAGGCCAGTTGAGTATATTAGCATGGTTTGATTTTGTGGAGTAAGTTTTCTGCTCTTAAAGGGATATTCCGCCATTTTTGGAAATACGCTCATTTTCCACCTCCCCTCGAGCAAAACAATCGATATTTACCTTGTTCCCGTTCATCCAGCCATTCTGTGAGTCTGACGATACAACTTTTAGCTTCAGCCTAGCATAGATCATTGAATCGGATTAGACCATTAGCTTCTCGCCTGCTAGCTTCATGTTTAAAAGTGACTAAGATTTCTGGTAATTTTCCCATTTAAAACATGTCTCCTCTCAAGTTAGAAAGTGCAATTAGACCAACTGAAAATGAAACCTGGCGTTTTTCTAGGCTGATTTGACATGGAACTACACTCTCATCTGGCGTAATAATCAAGGCAACTTGCAGCTACTGGCACTACTACTGCTTGTTGTCTATGGGGACTATTTTCAGATGCTGCGTACGATATCACTGCGCCTATGGTACGTTTGCAAGTTGCCTTGATTATTACGCCAGATGAGAGTGTAGTTCCATGTCAAATCAGCCTAGAAAAACGCCAGGTTTCATTTTCAGTTGGTCTTATTGCACTTTCTAACTTGAGAGGAGACACGTTTTAAATGGGAAAATTATCAGAAATCTTAGTCACTTTTAAACATGAAGCTAGCAGGCGAGAAGCTAATGGTCTAATCCGATTCAATGATCTATGCTAGGCAGAAGCTAAAAGTTGTATCGCCAGACTCACAGAATGGCTGGATGAACGGGAACAAGGTAAATATCGATTGTTTTGCTCGAGGGGAGGTGGAAAATGAGCGTATTTCCAAAAATGGCGGAATATCCCTTTAAAAGAATGACATCTTCAACTTTTTACAGTTAGTTTGGGACCAGATGGGGAGACTGTGTTGCTTCATATTTGTTATCCTTATGACAGCTTGGTGAGCACTTAGTCCGTACTAGTGTGATAAATTATCGAAATCGTCAGGGTTGGATGCTGTATCTGACTACAGATGAACACTCAGAGTGTGCATCTGAGACCTGTAGCCCGCCCACCATTAGGCAATGCGGAGGTCTTAAAAACCTGGTGATATTTCTCCGAAGAGGAGCTCCGGAAGAGTGGAAAAAACACACCTGATAGAGTGCAGAAAAAAATAACTTCACCTTTTCTCACCCTTGCTCTCGTTCTTTTGTCTTGTGGGTGGGTGATAGCTTGGATGAGGTTCAGTCGAGGACCAGGATATTTGGATCAGCCCAGTAGTGCACTGAGGAAGTACAATAGCATTGCCAACTCGCACGCTCGTTTCCCCGGCAACCTCAGAAAAGAGACGTTTGTTCAGACTCTCTGAACAGAGGTGAATGCTCAAGGTGAACACATTTTCTCTGAACTGTTACCTTTGAACGTTTTTGTGTAACATTTCAAATTGTTCAATTTCGACATTAAATCTTTGTCCCGCATCATCCCTTGTGGGTTGGCTTTTCAGACTGTTTGTGAGTGTTTTCACGGCAAACTCAAAGCAAGAGAAAACTGTTCACAAAGACTTGCAAGCATTTGCCTACGTTTTCAAAGTTGAAGATATCATAGAGTGGCATGGATGTATCACAGTACAGTTTGTCCACGGCTCGATTTGTATCACGGTACAGTTTGCCCACAGCTCGATATGTATCACGGTACAGTTTGCCCACGGTGCGATTTGTATCACAGTACAGTTTGCCCACGGCTCGATATGTATCACGGTACAGTTTGCCCACGGCTCGATATGTATCACGGTACAGTTTGCCCACGGCTCGATATTTATCACGGTACAGTGTGCCCACAGCTTGGTAGCCATCACAGTACGTGGTTCAGTGGGCATCACCTTTTTTTTGGCTTGAGATTGGCATGGTGTTTAGTTCGGTTTTGTTCAGGTAGCCTATTAGCTGGTTTGATTGGCAATGAGCATCAAACAGGCTAATAGGCTAACTGAACAAAGCACCATGGCAATCTCTAGGTATAGTGAAGGGTGTGTGATGATGTGGGGCAATTTTAGTTCTAAAGACCAAGGGAACTTTATCAGGATGCATCTATCCTGGATCCATGAAATAAGTGGCCTTTAAAAATGAAATAAAAACTGCCTGTCCCTATGTTAACCCTATGTGTTAAATTCCCAGGGGTGCCAATATTTATGACCCCAGTGTTTTGGGAAGAATATTTATTTATGATACATTATTCATTCACAAAAAAATTGGTGTCCTTAAAGGTTTGATTTTTCCTTATTTTATTACTTAAGCCAATAAAATACATTTCCAAAAGATGATTTTATATCACTCTTTTTAGTCAACTTTAGCATGGGTGCCAACAGACTGCCATGACTTTCAGCCATGACTGTATGTCAACTATATTACATTGCCTCGGAGCAAGTTGGGGTTAAGTGTATGGCTGAACGATATATTGCATTTGCGATAATATCGCGATATGATGAAGTGCAATTTTCTAACCGCAAAGGCTGCGATTACCCTCTGGTCACGTGACATGAGAGCGTAAAGTAGCAAATATTTGAAACAATCTATCAGAGAGTGAACTCGGCAAGCTGCTCGATAGAACCATTAAACAACATTTTTAAGAGTGCGACTGAAACAAATTCTAGGTTGCACTGGTGCACCTGCGCTGGGTGAAAGCATGAATGTCTTTTGCAAGTTTTCATTGTAGACTATGCGTGCAAATTCACCAAACGGTATAGATTCAAACCCCTGTCCTCGGCCCTCTCTCTCTCTCTCTCTCTCTCTCTCTCTCTGTCGTGCGCGCTCAATGGACACACGCCCCTCGACATGCACATTCAATCCAAATAAAGCATTCACAATCGTGAAAGCAATGACGCATAGAAGACGATTAGCTAAATTATATATAAAATCCGGTTAGCATCATTATTAGCATGCTGCAGACATCTAAAACTCTTGCGTTCAAATTGACTGATCATCTCAATACAGATGTTTTCCAACTTCAAGACTCAAAAGGGCTTATCCCAAGGAGAAAAAAGCATTTATCTACCTTGAAACAGACGTAGGGAAACTGACCCGTCCAACCAGTAGACTATATAAGATAGCCAACTATGCTACTTTGTTTACAATATTTTGAGGCTTCAACCAGACAGCTGAATTAAAGAGACGGAGATGGAATAGTCAGTGCAGTGTGCTGTGCAGCCATGAATATCAGGAATTTCTGTATGCAGAACATATCACGTTCATTAAAGTGAATTATCTGAAAAACTGCGTAATAAGATTTAGGCTATTAATATTTTCATATTTTTGCAATCTGCACCTTTGTCTGTGTGACTTGTTACTGACTTTCATTTTAATCTTTACACCAGGCTTCCTTGTACTAGTACGTTCTGATATGTAGGCCTACAAGGTTGAAAGTTCAAAATATGGGCCTACTATTGTGATTGAAGTAGCTAGTTAAAAAAAATGTCATCCATCAATTCATGCATCACCTGTAATCAAAACAGAGGTATGACTTCCAGGAAATAAGAGTTTATTTTTAATCTAATATAGCCTATTGCCCATACTATATGATTTACTGATTGTTTTTGTTGAAAAATTCACAAGACAAACACCTTAAAAAATAATGGCATATCGCATCGCAATCGCAATATTGGCAAGAAAAATCGCAATTCGATTATTTTCCATAATCGTTCAGCCCTAGTTAAGTGCCTTACTCAAGGTGGGAATTGAACCGACAACTTTCAGGCTACTGCACCCAGCCCAGCTCCTTAACCACTACACGACCACTGCCACGACTATTGATATTATGCAGAGGTGATGGTGCTAGCTAGATCATCTGTCAACAAGGTCTGTCCTTCTGTGAACTCAAACTGGGGGTGCGGGGGTTGATGGATTCTGATTTGAGAGTTTGAGTTTTATTTCAAATCACCTGTCCAAGCCAGGCTAGGTTTATTGGACTTGGGCTGGAAAAAAAGTATAAATTAAGGTGCTAAATCAAGTGAGATATTTTCAGTGTGAGATGAACTTGAAGCTGTCCTCACATCCTCAACATTCTGACAGTTGGTGTAGCTATTTATTATTTTAGGAGAAATTGTTCTTCAATCACTGATCCCTCAAAAACACCTGATTTGAAAAGCCAGGCTGATATGAGTATTTTTTTTTTCTTCTAAATTGCTTGTTGGATTGGTGTGTGACCTTTTCCTGCACAAAGGAGAAAATAAAGTTTCAGATGTACGCTCAGACTGAGGTAACGTCTACACACTCCAAAAAATGTACTTTTATGGCAGAAAAAAGGAGAGCGAGAGGGAAGAGAGTGATGATTGAAAGCAAATCGTCACTGAAAAATGATACTTCACTGAAAAATGGAGTTAGTAGAGAGGGAAAAACTGTGGGGGAAAAGTTGTTATTGTGTGTGTGTGTGTGTGTGTGTGTGTGTGTGTGGGCGGGGGTGAAAATAATCTGACTCTGCTTCTCTACACTGCCAACTTGTGTGTTTCCATGTGTGCGAACGACAGCTCAAATTTGAATGTGCTCTGATTCTTTTTCTCCACTCTGCCAACTTGTTTGTGGTTCCAAGTTTTTCGGAAGCACAAGTTTGAATGCGCTGTGATTTTGCGATGAACCGAAGACAAGAGGCCATAGATGTGGCGTCCTCCCTCTCTGCCAGGTACTGAGCTGTAGTCCATCTGACACTCGGCTCGGCCTCTACCTTGGCAGGGACTACGAGGCCACTGAGAGAGAATGCGGCGCCTGATTGAGTTTAACCAGTAACTGAGACTCAGGCTGTGGGGGGAGGGAGTTGTCATGCCATTTGTTCATTTCCACTGAAGAACCTTTGTTTATTTGTT
Organism: Sardina pilchardus; assembly: GCF_963854185.1. Lineage (NCBI taxonomy): Eukaryota > Metazoa > Chordata > Actinopteri > Clupeiformes > Clupeidae > Sardina > Sardina pilchardus. Next base: position 11,518,546 of record NC_085001.1, on the reverse strand, counting down.
AACCTTCTTTTTTCATTTTAGAGGTTTTTTTTTTTTTTTGTCAGACCCCGGAGGTCACCAATTGAGAGGCCAAAGAGTGATTGAGTGAGCTGTTAAGGGAACACGCCAACCTTTTGGGGAGTTAGCCTATCCACTGTCTCCCTCAGAGTTAGATAACATGATGCATGCATGATTCTAGTCTCTGTGCGTGCAGTAACTCAGTCTGATGCTCCCACCGTTAGCCTAGATTAGCATAGTTCATTGAGGTATTCAGACCTGACTAGCCCATAGCTCCAAAAGTGACAAAAGAACTCCAGCATTTTCCTATTCACATGATTCATTGTGACTTGTATAGTTACAAAATGTACAAATGCGAATGTAAAGTCTTAACTAACTCTGAACGGAACGGTGAATAAGCTCATCTCCCGAAATGTTGCCGTGTTCATGGCGATTACGAGCTCGGTGGATTCATCAGGCTCGGGTTTCACTTCTGGCTGGAGACTTTTCTTATGTCTTTCTCTCTCTCTCTCTCTCTCTCTCTCTCTCTCTCTCTCTCTCTCTCTCTCTCTCTCTCTCTCTCTATGTTCTCTCCACTGGGTGATAAAAACAGATCTTTACTCCTGGAGTTTTGTGAGAGTTAACTTTGGCGCTCCGGTGTGTTTCAGTGGAGGTATTTGTTTTAATGGGATGGGATGCTGCTCTCCTTCCCTCTCTCTCTGTGACTGCATGCACACGTACCGGCTCATTCTGATGGACTGTCTCATCCGAGGATCGATGGAAGCTTTTATGTATTTTTCAACTTTTATGCTCTAAAAATGTGTTTTGAATTAAACCGAGAAACCAAGCACTGAGCTTGACTACTGGGTGATACATGTGAATTTTTGGGGAGCGAGTCTTTCATAGCATTGCCAATGAATTTGAATATCGAATGAGTACACACACACTTAATGAAAGATGACCAATAGCTCACCGTTCTAGCCAGCTGAAAGAGAAACGAGCACTTGGAATGCATTAAATAACTCGTGAGTTGCACTAATTGCCAGGAACGTATTTTTCTCCTCTCCATTAATCTGCCATCAAAAAAGAAGAGGAAATATTGAGAGGACGCAGCAACGTCATTTCGTTGGATATCTCAATCTCGATTCTCCTGTTCCACAGCCCCTGTTGCTCTTAGTCATTTTCCCTGACTTTAATCTCGGTTAAGTGAACATTTGGACGTGACGTTTGATGAATGTGTGATCAATCGTACAAGTCTTGCAGCTCCCATAAGCCACTTTTAATATCGTCATATTGACAGTTATTATATTAGGAGGGCCCACAGCAGGAGCATGACACTAAGTCCATTATGAAGAGGCCTGTGGCAGTTGGCAGAGCTTCTGCGCTAAACTCTACTGTTAATACGAAATTATTTTTACATTATATATAACTTTATAACTTGCGGTGTGCTGGTGTGTGATGCTCAGGTCTGACAGTGTGCTTATGCAAAGCATTGCATTGTGGATTCATTGTGTGTGTGTGTACTACTCTGTGTCTATGTTTACTATGTGTATGTTTCTGAATGTGTGCATGTTTGTGTGAGCATGCCTTGTGTGTGTGTGTGTGTGTGTGTGTGTGTGTGTGTGTGTGCGCATGTGTGCACATCCATTCGTGCGTATAGAGTGTGTTGTCTCTCTGGAGTCTAGCCGCAGTGGATCATATGTGTAGAGACTGCTGGGTCACCCTGAGGTGTCTGTTTGAGTACTAAACAAAATGGGAGCCATCATCAGCAGGCCTAGCAGCTTCTTTCTCTCTCTCTCTCTCTCTCTCTCTCTTACTCCATCTTTCTCTCTGTCACTCAATTTCCCTTCCCCTTTTCCTTTTTCTTTATCTCTCACTTTGCCCTCGCTGTATCACTCTCCCTCTCTCTATCCACTATCCCTCCCTCCCTCTCTCCCCCTCTCTCTCCCTCGCCTATCCTTCTCTCTCTCTTTACCTCTCTCCTTCCTCTCTCTCCCCCTCCATATCCCTCTCTCTCCTCCTGTCTCTCCCTCTCTATATCCCTCTCCCTCTCTCTCTCTCCCCCCTCTCTCTCTCTCTCTTTCCCTCTCTCCCTCACTCCCTCTCCCCTCCTCTAGCCTCTCATCTGTCACATTCTCTCAGAGCTCAAATTGGTTGGCTGAAGGGACAGTATGAGCAGGCGCTCCTGTCGTTTTTCTCCCCCTTTTATGTCAGCTCAATTTTTCCCCTGGGTGCAAAACGTAGGTGTGTGTGTGTGTGTGTGTGTGTGTGTGTGTGTGTGTGTGTGTGTGTGTGTGTGTGTGTGTGTGTGTGTGTGTGTGTGTGTGTGTGTGTGTGTGTGTGTGTGTGTGTGTGTGTGTGTGTGTGTGTGTGTGTGTGTGTGTGTGTGTGTGTGTGTGTGTGTGTGTGTGTGTGTGTGTGTGTGTGTGTGTGTGTGTGTGTGTGTGTGTGTGTGTGTGTGTGTGTGTGTGTCTGTGTGTGTTTTGTAGGGCATTGCGAGTGTAATACGGGCAGACTGCGTGCATGTATTTGTGCAGGAATGTGTCATGTTACATATGATATTCAAAGTTAAGGCTGCATTATGTGAACAGGGTGTGTGTGTGTGAAAGTGTTGAAAGTGTGTCTGACTGATGGAATGGGACAGCTTTGTAGTTGTAAATCAGAACATCTGAATTGTATAGCTGCTGTGACTAACTGCTTGTGTGTGTGTGTGTGTGTGTGTGTGTGTGTGTGTGTGTGTGTGTGTGTGTGTGTGTGTGTGTGTGTGTGTGTGTGTGTGTGTGTGTGTGTGTTGTGTGCATGTGCATGTGCATGTTGTGTGTGTGCGTGTGTGCGTGCGTGCATGTGTGTGCGAATGGTGTCCTTCAGCTGTCATGGGGAGTGAAGATCCGTAAGAAGCTGAAGACGGTGACTCCATTCCTGGGGAAGTTTCGGCCCTTGGTGGGCCAGTGCTGCCACAAGTGCACCCCAGAGAGCCTGGTAAGGGTGTGTGTGTGTGTGTGTGTATGTGTGTGTGTGTGTGTGTGTGGGGGGGGGGTGTCTGGGGAGGATGGGACGCTTAGAGGGGAGGGAGATAGCTGGAGACTGCATTTGCATCACAAAGGGAAGATGGATACTTGCGTGTCGGTGTGTGTGTGTGTGTGTGTGTGTGTGTGTGTAAATTGTGTTAATGTGTCTGAAATACAGATATAGGCATGAGAAGACGAATTAAGGACAAGAGACGGGAAGTGGGAGCGGGGGTGTAGAGGTGGGGCGGGGTCTGAGTCTGAGGGCACCCTCTCACAGATTTCAGGAGTCTGAGTGCAACATTGCATCAGTACTTTGCAGAAGTGCTGTTTTCTCCAAGCAATTAAGCCTTATTTGTTCCTGAATGAAACTAATTTCCGATAACACACTCGTGCTGCTCGCTCCACAGCGAGGAGCAGTGCTGTAGTGATGCACGGGAAACGAGACACCAATCAGAGGAACTTGTTTTTGTTTGGACGGGCGTCAGCATTTGCTGCGACTGCACTCTGCAGTGACTTTGTATGGATTAAATAGGCCCTGCAGGGAACATGAGCCATGTGGGGTTTTGTTTTAAACGATACTGATGGTAAATAAAGTGTGTGTGTGTGTGTGTGTGTGTGTGTGTGTGTGTGTGTGTGTGTGTGTGTGTGTGTGTGTGTGTGTGTGTGTGTGTGTGTGTGTGTGTGTGTGTGTGTGTGTGTGTGTGTGTGTGTGTGTGTGTGTGTGTGTGTGTGTGTGTGTGTGTGTGTTGATGAAGCAGCGCGGTTCACAGCAACCTCTGTCTTTCAGGGTCAGAAGCTGCTGCAGAACAGCCCCTCGCTCGGCTTCCAGAACCTTCTCAGCATCAATGAGACTCACACAAGGTATTTACGGTGCCAGATCTGGGAAGGCGTCGGGGCCCTGTTTCATACCAAATCTGCTGGCTTTGCTAATGGCTGTTGAAATGAATAGGGCAGGAGATCCATCATTCTACTCGTATCATTCACCACTGCCATGGTTATATCTTTGGCCTGCTGAATTTATACACTCCTAGTCAGTTCATCAATCTGTCTATTGAGCAATTGATCAGTACTATCAATCAGACAGAGGAGTTGTCTGACCTTTCCGTACTCAGTCAGTTAATAAAAAGGCAGACATCTAGTCAACAGGCTTCTTTTAATTTATTGGATATTCATTTCTTTCCCAAATATTCGGCCTTGTGTCCACATCAAGTTTTGGAAGAGCCTGAGCCAAAATGTTCAGTGAAGAAGTACTGTATGCACCCCAAAAAAGCAATTTTTCTAAGAATGACTGAGTTGTTTGAGTTCCAAGTTTCTTGCACCAGCACAAGTGTTGAATTTGAAGTGCATGCCACATCATGGGTAAGCAAGTGAAGATGCAAACATGACAAACGCAGCCATTCAGCAGCTTAAATGAGTCACTCACAAGGTCGGACATGAATGAAGACGGATCTGATCCTGCGCTCCTGAGTGGACATTTTTCAAATTCCCCACTTCCTTGTTCTCCGCCGACGCCGAGAATGTTTGATGTGAGCTGATGCAAGAGCGCGATCACCGACTCATGCTCGGTCTCATGTTCCGCTTTCACTAGCTTTAAACGGATTAAGATGTTATTTTCTCTCTCTCTCTCTCTCTCTCTCTCTCTCTCTCTCTCTCTCTCTCTCTCTTGTCTCTCTCTCTCTCCTGTCTCTCTCACTCAATACGTCTGTTTAATAATTGCGGTTCTTTGCGTATGGGTGCACAGACTTGCAGGCTGTTTGTAATTTAATATTTGCTGATGCTGGGAAGCCGCCAGCTGTTATAGGTTTGAGCGGGGTTGTGTGTGTTTGTCTAATTCTCATTAGACAAAATGAATTTTATTCTTCAGAGGGGCCATTTAGAGAACACCGTTTGTCCTTATTCGAATGACTTCAAAGCCCAAAGTGTCAAATGCATGAACCAAATATAATCTCATGGATGAGAATTAGTATATCTCAATCATAAATGTACAATACAGTAACCGTAACCATAACATTGCATGACATACCACAGAACGTTTAACATAAATGCCGCGCAAGAAAATATCACAGGTCATCTTATATCCCTTCGCCCTAGCAAAGCTTACTGCCGGACAATACTTGCTACTGGCTGCAGCACCTACATCGTATGTACGGCAACCCGGGTTCGATTCCCGCCCCGTGGTCCTTTCTGGATCCCACCCCTGCTCTCTCTCCCCCCTCACTTCCTGTCACTCTCCACTGTTCTATCATTAGAGGCATAAAAATATATATTAAAAAATTGACTACGATTTTGAAGTGATTTCTCATTGGCAAGGTTTCAAAATCGTCGCTAAATTGGATATAAACAAAGTCCTTAATTGTCGCTAAATTGGATATTAACAAAGTCCTTAATCGTCGCTAAATTGGATATAAACAAAGTCCTCATGGCCCAGTCCCCACACTCGGCGGCCATCTTGGTAATGCACTGTGGGCAGTTATCGAGTATACGCAAGGGCTACTAACCTCACAGGAATGTACGGGATACATACAGTAATTGTCTGTGTATAAGCCGCATTGTGTATCAGTGCAGGGCAATGCTTTATGCACGAAACCATGTGTAATACCATATCAACTGTCGCCGTGTATCAACCTCATAGCGTAAGAATTTTTGCTAAATCAATGTATAAGCCGCAGCTAATAGTTGGGAAATTACGGTATTGACAACTGCCGTATTGGGGTTGCGAACTAACCCCCATCCATTTCTATTGAGGATTCTTCGGTTGTTAGAAAGTTTCGGATATGAATCACAGAGGCGAGGCTGTAATCGTGCCAAGATACGAGCAGCCATAAGATGAAGAGTTCTGTGTCAATACAGCGCTAAGCCGTGGCCTACCCAGCTGTGCTTTCCCACCTCGACATTAAAGACTTCCGTTTTATTTAACGGTTTTACAACTTCACCACTCACTGATGTATTTCATGGACGTTATTCATTACCTTCTGTCTTTTGTCCCCTCACTGTTCCCACAGGAAACTAATTATTTTACTGCTTTGTTCCTCAACGATAAATGCCAAACGTGTGTTGTTCAAATTGTACTGAGGAGGACTTTGGTCATCTGAACCCTTTTGCATAAGCCCTCTGCTTTATCTGTCCTTCACTGTGAACTTACAGTGAGTTTTAATTTGAATTGGAAGCACAGATACAGTCTTTTGGCAGGTAGTATATGCATATACAGGAGGAAGTAATAACCTGTATTTCTCTCTCACTCACTCACTCACATACACACACACACACACACACACAGACACAGACTCACACACACACACACATGCACATGCACTTATTCTTTCTTGCTTCCTTCTCTCTTTCTCTCACACACATACGGTACATGTTCTCTCTCTCTCTCTCTCTCTTTCTCAATTCAATTCATAGAGTTTTATTGTCATGACTGTAAGTGTTACAAGTGTTTCTCTCTCTCCCGCTTTCACATACATGCATCCATATTCACAACTCTTCGAGTGACATATCCTTTCTACATTCACCATCTTGGTGGTTCCCTTTGGCACCACACATCCTAGAAGTGTCAGACTAAGAGTGCTTTGTCGTGTGTGTGTGTGTGTGTGTGTGTGTGTGTGTGTGTGTGTGTGTGTGTGTGTGTGTGTGTGTTTGATACTCTCAGGTACCGGGGTTGGCTGGTGCGTAGAGTGTGTTGTGTGCTGTTCGTGGGAGGCTGCCATGTCTACAGCAGCAGCAGCCAGCGTGAAGACCGATTGCACAGAGTGTGCTGCAGCAAGAGGTGACCGCAACAGCCCACGACAACACACACACACACACACACACACACACACACCCACACACACACACAGACAGCCACACAGCCACACATTCACGCACACACACACACACACACACACACACACACACACACACACACACACACACACAGCCACACAGCGCACAGCGGGCCTTTACAACACTATACATCACATCACATCAACACGGCGCACCTCAGCTCAAGAGCAGTAAACACACTGTAGCCGGCCTCTGGGATTTTGGCCTCTGCAATGCGCCACCAAGTATCTCACACTTCAACTCAGCACAATCTAGCTGTAGAATTAGACCACAGAAGAATGGATGAGAGAAGTGGGGAATTGTACACTTAAACTGATCTTCTGGTTCGGATATTATATCATAAACTAATTAAGTGCAGGTGCAGCACTCCTTTCTGTTTAAAACGACTTATTGACCTGCTGGTTCAGTAAACATCATTTGTCAGGGTTAAAAAGAGTTAAAAAGAAAGGATTCAGCTTCTCCTCTCCATCAGCATTAGTCTACAAAACAATGAAAGGAGGATAAAGGTCTGCACGCACACTGTTATAAAAGCTCCCAGACAACTTTATTTCAGCAACGTTTCGACCCGTGAGGGTCTTCTTCAGGCTTCCTGGCACCATGGAAGAGTATAATGTTTTTGGATGTGCCGACCCTTCCCTTTAGAACGGCTTTAGTCTACAAGACAGATTTGCAACGCAAGAGTGGAATTGAATTAAAATCGTAAACAGACAGCCATTAAGGGTAAGGGATCAGAGATGAGGAGACCTCCTGAAGTAAATAGTCTTTGATGAGGAGGAGGAGGAGGGGGGGGGGGGGGGGGGTGCTGTGGCCCACTGACTACTGCTCCCGTAGCAAATGACCGCAGTCATTTCCCGATCCCAACCCATCTCTTCCACTTGTTTCCTGTAACTCTCTCTCTCTAGGCATTAAAGCTCTAAGAAGTAAGTCTTTAAAGTCTCTGATGAAGTTAATGACATGCGACAGTTTTAAGATGTGCGTAAGCACGGTATTGGTTTGTAACAGGGTATACTGTAAATGGACAAGGAGGAGAAGGTAGAACAGGTCTTCTTGCACTCCTGTTACGTAATTCCTATGTTCCGTTCCAGAATTCCCTACTTGGCCAGTATTGAGGGACTTTTTGATGCTTATTGCTATGGATACCGTTCCGTGCATAGGCGTACAGTATCTCTTCATCTTTGAACGGAAGTGTGGAATGAGCGGAATTGAGTAACATGAGTCACCCCCTCCTTGCTCGACATGAATATAGATTGTCCATTCTACTATTTTAGAATTCTACATACCCAACGTTATACCCTTAAATATTACAGGGGAAGACATTAAAGCAACTCTAACACTAACAAAGGACAGGAGAAGTAAAGAAAGACAGAATAATAAGAGTGTTAGGAAAGGAAATAATGGAAAAAGAGAAAGACTGAGAGACTGAGTCAGAGAGAGAGAGAGAGAGAGAGAGAGAGAGAGAGAGAGTAACTCACCTGTTACGAGCCCTACTGTAGATAAGAGACTCCTACCTCAAAGGTCACCTTATGAAAATTTCAAGCGCATATTTATATGGGTTTCTGCAGACCGATATTTCAGCCGTCTCCCCATCACAGTGCTCTACAGTCAGTCAGCACAGCAATTTAGAGTTCTAATTCTCGTTAACGGGGGGGAAATATTCTGGAGAGAAACACCATAAAAATGAGACTCTGTGAAAGTGGAATGAGATGAAAAGGCGAAGAGAGATAGCACAGGACGGGGGGGAGAGAGAGATAGAGAAGGAGAGAGAGAGAGAGAGACAGGGAGATATGGAGAGTGCGTGAAAGAGGGAGGGAAGGGAAGGATAAATGAGGAAGTGAAATGAAAAGAATGTGGGCAATAAAGCGAGACAGACAGGAAGGATATATGCTGTGCCCCCCCCCCCCCCCCCCCCCCCCAACACACGTCACCCCCCCACCCTGTTCTCAATTGTTTATGAGCGCGCTCAGACCGGCCCCGTGGTGATGAAGTGTCGGGGGGGGGGGGGGGGGGGGGGGGGGGGGGGGGTTTGTGCGGAGAACGGCGGCGCGGAAGGAGACACGAGACACTGTTGTGTACGACGGAATGTTGATGGAACGCTCCCGGCTTCCTCTATCTCCCCATTCCATCTTCTCTCTTTCCTTTACAGAGAGAGAGAGGGAAGAGAAGAGAGAGAGAAGAGAGACATAATAGAGAGAAATGTAGAGCGGTAGCTCAGAACGAGTGATGGTGGGAGACGGATGAGACCGAGCGAGAGAGAGAGAGAGAGAGAGAGAGACAGGGAGGTGAGAGAGGTGAAAGGCAAGAGAAAGGGGAGAGACACAGAGAGAAATGTAGCACGATAGCTCAGAACGAGTGATAGTGGGAGACGGAGGATTGAAAGAGAGAGAGAGAGATAGAGAGAGAGGGGGTGAAAGGCAGAGAAAGAGAGAGAGAGAGAGTTTATACATTGCATGCTGCATCTCTGTTTCCTTGTTTCTTTGGTGTTACTACTGTGTCATTTGTAACACCAGGTTTGGCTACACTGTACCAAACAGTCCTGCTAATAAAGCACCTTTAAATTTGAGAGAGAGAGACGGAGAGAGAGAGAGACGGAGAGATGTAGAGCGGTAACTCAGATCGGAGTACTGCTGAGAGACTCGGGATGAGCCGGGCCTTTCTCTAGAACTCTAGAACGCTCTAGAAACTGTCTGGAGCTCTGCCGCCCTCCGCATGAAGAGGCTCCGTCACAGCTCAGGAGCAGGAGAGAGCAGCTGGTGTCATGAACTTGGGCCTGACCTCTTGAGCAGTGTTTCTTCTAACACCCTTGTGCTTTCTGAGTCGAGAAGAAAACAAGCTTGTCTGGGGTAGCTGTTGGGCTTTGTGCAAAAGCTCTCTTGTTTTGTGTCTGAAGTGTGTGTGTGCGTGTGTGTGTGTGTGTGTGTGTGTGTGTGTGTGTGTGTGTGTGCGGGCATATCTTGAGTGTGTCCTAAATATGCTCAGGCACAATCACCGTCTTTGTTTCGGAGGGCAGTCCTGTGACTGTCTCCTCTCGGCTGATGCGTTTGTTTGTGTGTGTGTGTGTGTGTGTGTGTGTGTGTGTGTGTGTGTGTGTGTGTGTGTGTGTGTGTGTGTGTGTGTGTGTGTGTGTGTGTGTGTGTGTGTGTGTGTGTGTGTGTGTGTGTGTGTGCGTGTGCGTGCCCAGGGCATGGAGCCTGCTGCCTGGCGTGGCCCACTCTCCGGGTGAGAGTGTCCTGAAGCATCTGGAGGCCTCTGCCAGGGCGGGCGCCAGCAAGATCCTCAGCCTGGCCAACGCCAGCATCTCGCCTGCCCTGCTCCGGTTAGTGTGATGCTCACACACACACACACACACACACTGTACTGCGCACACACACACACACACACACACATACATATATCTATATATAACCCCAAATCAGAAAAAGTTGGGACGTTGTGTACAAAGCTTGATAAAGTCTTGTAAACCCATATTTAGCAGCAAGAAGGACATGGGCAACTTGTCACATTTTGACTCTCAGCTGTCAGCCATGCATTGCATCATAAGAGTCTGTTTTGTTTTGTTTTTCTTTTGTTGTTTGTCTGTTTTGTTTTGTCTTCTCTTCTCTTCTCTTGCCTCTCAGGTCAGTGTGGGTTGCCCTCTGCTGCTCTGCCTGCCTGTTGTTTGTGTGCTGGCCGGCCTGTCTGATGACTCCGATTGTCCTCTTTCTCTTTCTCCTCCTCCTCCCCAGCCTTTTTCTCTTTACTCTCTCTCTCTCTTTTCTTTTCTCTCTTAGTCTGCCCTCCCTTCCTCCTCTGTCTCTACACCTCCCTCTTCTCCTCTCTTCCCTTCCCGTCCTCCTCGATCTCTACACCTCCCTCTTATCCTCTCTTCCCCTTCCCTCTTATCTTCCCTCTCTCCTCTCCTCTCCTCTCCCTCTGTTTTCTCTCTCCACTCCCTCCCCTGTTGTTTTCCCCTCTCCCCTCACGTCACCTCTCTCTCTCTTTCCCACACTAGCCTTAGGTAGCTCCTCTTTTTGGCACTGGGAACTGGGAACTGCTCAAGGTTTTGCGCTATTTCAAAAGGCAGCCTTTCTTCCTTTCTTCCTTTCCTCCTGTCGCCTTTCGCTCGGGGCCCCTTGCCCTCGCCGAGTTCAGGCCTTGAGAAGGTTGCCTTGTTTCTTTGTTGTTGTTTGTGGTGCTTGATCCGATCGATGTGTACTTCCAAAGTAAATATAATGAAAATTTAACTACCACTCCATTTTCTTTCTCGTCTATTTTCTGACACATTTGACTGTTAAGCATGCTGTTTGAGTCCATAAGGTTCCCTCAAGTTTAGTTTTAAACATCTTTAATAACGCATGCGTTCTTGCTTCACTCACTCTTCATGGTTCTTGCTCTGTCAATTTCCCTCCGAGTTATTACTGAAGGCCTCCTGAAGAACTCTCTCCCCTCTTGTCTTTCATTTCTCCTCTCTTTCCCTCCTTCTTCTCTTTCATCTCCTTTTCCATTCCTCCTTCTCTCTCTTCCCTCCTTCTCCTTCCATACCTTCCTCTCTCTCTCTTCTCTTCCTTCTCTCTATTCCCTCCTTCTCTTTTATTCCTCCTTCTGTCTGTTCCTCCAGTTCTTCTTTCTTGGTCTACACAGTCTTCTACCGTCTTTTTTCTCTCCGCTTGGTAGGCTGGCTGCTGTGGAAGGTGTGTGTCATAATTCTCTAATCATTCTTTCTCTCTCTCATCATTCTCTCTGTTTCTCTCTCCCTCCTTGCTGTTTCACTCTCACATCAAAGTTGCTGTATTAGTAATGACTGTTTAGGCACAGTGTTGTCAAAGGGGAAAGAAAAGTGGAACACCACATGGAGAAAATATGAATCTCACACATAGTGTAAACACAGGCACACACACACACACACACACACACACACACACACACACACACACACACCATACCTGTCAAACCTGCTGTTTTTTCTTGGTTTCTCACATATTTCAACTTTTCCCCCACTGTCTTCCTGTTGTAATATTTTCTCGTAAAATATCTCATATTTTAGTACTCTCATAACATCCCTACCACCGGACCTGACAGTCTCTGTACTGTTGTCCTGTTACTACCCCATAGCCCTTCCAGCAAAACAGATGTCTTCAAAGCCTTATTTTGCTTGCTTGAAGGCGACCCAAATATGTGCTTTTTATAAAACACATAACAAATATAGGGCTCGTAGATCAGACGTTCCATCTGGTCCTTACTGGTCCTACAAGTCATTCGGTTACAGACTTATATTTGAGAAATGAATCGGGGAGAAACAGTGAAGATCACCATTAACTTTGACTTCTGGTAGGCCTATTGATTGGATTTATTGACGGTTCTTGTCGATCGTTCACACGATCAGCCGTCTGCTGCTGTGTCTTGCCACCCGGAACGCTCGATCGTGTTTTAAGCCGGCAACGTCGTCTTCCAGGCAGCGCTGCCACCATTGACTTAAAGGCATCTGACCCTAGCCTTAACCCATGCCCAACCCTAACACCGTCCAGGCAGTGCTGCCACCATTGACTTAAAGGCATCTGACCCTAGCCTTAACCCATGCCCAACCCTAACACCGTCCAGGCAGTGCTGCCACCATTGACTTAAAGGCATCTGACCCTAGCCTTAACCCATGCCTAACCCTAACACCGTCCAGGCAGCGCTGCCTTGAAGACCGCCAAGCACGGCTTTCACATCGTCGTCCCTCTGTTCATTTCTCTCCTGTTCTTCTAAATGTTTGTCTAAGAACGTGTCCAGATCATCCAGAACAGACCTCTTGTGACACAGACACACACACACACACACGCACACACACAGAGACAGCCTGTGTGTGCCCGGACACCATATTTTCTGCGCAGGTCAATAACCTTTCACTCTCCGCCATCTCTCTCTCTCTCTCTCTCTCTCTCTCTCTCTCTCTCTCTCTCTCTCTCTCTCTCTCTCTCTGTCTCTCTCTCTCAGGCTGGTAGGCTGGTTGCTGCTGAAGTTCTTTGACCTTTCCTACTGCAGTGTCCAGGTCAATCTCAATCAACTGGCCGCCCTGCGTCGCGCCGCCCAGATGGTAACTCTTCTCCTCCGCCCGCTCTACCCATCCATCTCTACCTCTTCCTCTCATCCATCTCTTTTTCTCTGTAGCTCCCTCTGTCTCTCCAGCCATCAGACATCCATCACCCCCAACCCCCCATTACCACCCCCCCCCCCCCCCACACACCCATCACCATCACCATCACCATGACCATTCCTTTATGCCCTGTCCTCTGTTGTCTTAACGACATCCTTGAACCTGGGCTTGGAACATCCTTCAGCAAAGTCTTTCAGAGTTTAGAAAGTCTGCAGGTCTACAAAGAATGGACACATCCACACCTGCAAAAAATACATTTACCTCCATAAATATTGGAACACATGCTAAAGTTATCTATAAAGCGGAATATAAATCTTTTGGAAATTGATCTTAAAGGGATAATCCGGAGTGAAATGCACTTTAGATCAATTTTTCGGACTATTGGGAGTACATACGTTGAGTTGACACCAAAATCATGTCATTCGGATGTATTTTGAGAAAGTTCGCGCTCACCGTTTTTAGCCAAAACTCGTTAGCCTGGAAGTGACCGGGGCGTGTCCTTTCGCCGCTACAAAACGCTATTTTTATACCTCTTCTACTGTTCCAAACAACACTACACTTACGTGGTAGTGAGTAGAGGTTCCCTAAAGCCAAACCGAAGTATCCGCACGTCTTTATGTGGTCGGATAGAGAGTCCAGAATGAATTTAATCGAGTCCGTACCTTTCCGGAAATGTTAGTAAAGTGTTGTGAAAACGTTGCTAGCTGCAACAGCGACATTTCCGGAAAGGTACTGACTCGATT
>NC_085001.1:11492382-11499882 GCF_963854185.1 Sardina pilchardus | reverse complement strand
GCAACCCATCATCACTACATTCTCACTAAACAACCTTGTATAGTTTGGAGAGGACTGTAAATGATTTCAACCTGTAGTCTTTTGAAAATGTAGGATTCCTTTCCCCAGCAGCCTTGTACTGAAACCTTTCAACGGCATGTTGTATTGGCATTGTTAAAGATCTTTGTTTTTTTGCCCAAATAAGGACTAGGGGGCTTGAGTTAACCATGGCAACGGAATGTTTGCTTTTTTCCCCCCGTGTCACATAAAGAATGTCGATAATGTCATAACCTGGTTCCATTGTAGGTGCAAGCCAGACCTCGTCCAGTGATCTAGAACAGAGGCTTGCACTCTGCACTCCGCAAGGCCGGCGTATCGTATCGAACACGTCCATTTGATCCTCCTCGCCTCAACCAACTTCTTTGCTGACTCCGACACTTCTCTAAAGTATTTGCCTTTCCTAAGCAACAATACACCACTTCCCTTGCGTCTGGCAGCCATTTTGGATCACGTCCATTTGGATAAGTGGTCCGGAGCTGGACAAAGATAGAAAGAAAAAAAAAAATGATAAAAACAAACTGGTGCGGGTCACTGTCTCCCTCGAGCGTCCATGCAAACGGGGCATTAATCTTAAAGACCTGAATCTAAAGACTTGGGGGCAGGATTGATGAGCGTACTACTAACCATCACTCCGCAGCGGAATCAATAACTACTGTGTTACTGTGACAGCCTCAATGGAGAGGTCAACGACCGGCGTGACCTTCGGCCAGAAGCGTTACGGCAGACGTCCGCGAGCGCTCGGTTTCATGCTCCTCTCAACTCTCATCGCTATACAACATTACAGCATCAAAAGCAACACATTGTATTTGTCTAGGACTTCATCGAGGTGCCCAAAGCACTTTGCGGGGCAGGTGGTGGTGGTGTGGGGGGGGTGGGCACCCCTCTTCAACCATTACCACACACTCCATTAGCATTTAGTCATTCTCATGGGTCATTTTAGTCAATTTCTAATTATCAAAACTGGTCCGCGGCCAGAAAGGAGAATATTTGTGTTGGTGTTCCAGACAGAACTGGAAAAAAGCACTTTCTCTCACTTCCTACACAGTACGTCTCAAGCTCGTGTTGTCCGTGGGCTGTTTCTGCAGTCCTCTGCTCCTGTCTTTTGCGACTTTTTAAAGCACTTAACTCATCAAACGTGTGATTGGACTATAATGAAGCTATTCATTCCTTAGCCATTTTAGTTACGTTAGGTCCGCGCGATGACCATCACCGCAACAATCCCACGTCCCTCCTGAATGTTTACACTGCAGGGAGAGAGGGAGGGCAGGGAGAGTGAAGGCAAAACTATAGCACCGTCGAGAGCACTCGAGGGAGAAGTGCCATTTGTTTTGACTGTCGGACTTCAAACATAATCTCCTCCCCCCCCCCGGTGCTGTTAACTCCGGGCCCTAATCTTAGATTTGTATTTAGCGCTGTGATTGATAGCCGCTGGACACCGAGGTCCTCCAGACGCACCTAGGAAAACACACTCTGTTTTAGTCTATTTAGTCTGCGTCTCCTTTGAAAATGTCTTCTTTTGCTCATTAAGATGAGTGTTCGCATCTGCTCACTCTAATTTATGTTTTGAGAGTAGGCCTACTTCAAAGTCTTCTCAGCAGTGCTGATGAATAGAATGTGTTTTTTATATATATATTTAATAAAAGTGTGTTCCTCCTTCTTTTTCCTCTCGGTTAAATTGAAAAGTATATCACAGGGACGCGTGAAAGAAACCGGATGCTTTGTCAAGTGTTTACGACCGTCTGGATGTTAATTCAGGCCTGCTTGTTTTCATGTTTTCAATAACCCTGCTCTTTCTTTCTTTCTCTCTCTCTCTCTGTCTCTCTCTCTCTTACTCTTTTTTTCTTTCTTTCTTTCTCTCTCAATTTCAATTAGAGTGAGCTTTATTGGCATGATAAATGTTTTTTTACATAGACAATGCTCTGAGTACCATAAATGGAAAATAGATATGCATGCAAGATTAACAATCTTAATCTCAACTATCTTAATCTCTTTCTCTCGTTTTCTCTCTCTCTCTCTCTCTCTCTCTGTCTGTCTGTCTGTCTGTCTTTCAACTATTTCTCACTCTCTCTGTCCAATCACAGGGCCATACTCCAGAGACTGGGCGTGATCTTGCTCCCACGTGGTGCAATCACAGAGCAGGATGCTGAGACGGACAGCCTCTACTCGCCTCTCATGAGCGCCGTGAGTGAACACCCCCCTCCTCCTCCTCCTGGACAGTAGCACCATGACTGACACGCCACATTGCTCCCTGCTGTGTTCCGCCGGCATAGTCATAACAGCTCCTCGCCCTAAAACCAACGCCATGAATGTGAAGCGTAACTAAAAATACTGGATGATCATGTTGGTAGAGCTGATCAGCTTATTTTGACGGGGGAAAAGAAAGAGATTTTACGACTGTCCCTGCGTGTAGTGTCTAGCTACCCAGGGAGGCCGTATCTAATCACCCCAGCTAGATTGGAGATCAGCTTATTGGGCGGCTAAGTGCCCATGTCGCCTGGATCTGTCTGTCAGGAGACGGCCTATTACGGCCTATTAAGAGACAGGCCGACCCCAGTCAGTGGACTGTGGATGGAGTTTTCGGTCCATATGTAACCAGACTAACAGGCTCAACTCCTTAGTATGTTCTCAACTGGCTGCTTAATCCTCCTGAACGTCAAAATAAACGTTAGGGATAAAGGATAGCACTCACAGTTCCTTTCCTCACTATATAGGGGAATAAAGGATAGCACTCACAGTCCCCACTCCTGCAACAGCCTGGCCTGCTCACGCTTACCGTCTGTGCTTTAGGTAAGGGATAATGTATTGTCCACTGGTAATTATTGGCACATAACGCACAGCGGAGGAGTTTTGCTTTGACCTGAAGGGACTTACTTTGCGATCATTTTTGGCGGACAATACATCATTGGAACAGGAACAGTTTCAGGTGTTGCGTGGCAACGTCCTCCATCGCAATAAATGAGCAGACTTCTTGCGGAATGATGTGAAAGGTGTGAATTAAAAGCTCAAAACCCGTTGCCATTGACTGCGATCATGATATACTTTACAGCAGTAATTATATAGATTTTACAGACCTCCGTATGTTGGGAAGGCCCATTCATGTGAATGGAACTTTCTGCAGCACTCTGAAGAGACGTGTAATAATACGCGCAGTCTTGCCTGCAGATTCCTGTAGTTCGAGGTCACGCCTCCTGGCTTCAGTCATGCTAGGTTTAAATGGAGAAAATCTTGCGAGATTGATCAGGGCTGAGTGGATCAATATGTCTCTGAGCATCGAGTCCCTGAACACATGCGTGCAATATGTAAGCAGCGTAGGAGAGCAACAGACACAGCCCGAGCGGTGAACTAAACCATCAAGGCAGTGTTTCGCTCAATATGCACATCTCCAGCTGTATTGACTACCAGTATGAGGCGCATTCATGCTCTCATTAGTAGGGACAAATGGTGCTATGGTGTCAAGCATCATCACCTGTTATTGCAAGGAGTAGGACATTATGAATGACAGGAGTGTGATGATTCTGACAAGATATAGACATTAGAAATACTCTCTGTGTTTACAACTACTGGAAGGGGAGACCTACATGCCTTTTCACTCAGACATTTCACTGCTGCAGCTTTCTCTCTGTGTGTGTGTGTGTGTGTGTCTGTGTGTGTGTGTGTGTGTGTGTGTGTGTGTGTGTGTGTGTGTGTGTGTGTGTGTGTGTGTGTGTGTGTGTGTGTGTGTGTGTGTGTGTGTTGGATGTGTTGGATGTGTTGCACTTAAGGGTGTGCTTGTATCTGTGATGATATGTACTTAAAAGTGTGTTTGTTGGTGTTGCTGTGTTTGTGGATATGTGTGTTTGATGTGTTGCCCTTGTGTGTGTGTGTGTGTGTTTTGATGTGTGGTTGAGAGTGTGCGTTTGTGTGCGCACATTCAGTGTGGTTAAATCCCCCAATCCTCCTCGTTCAGGTGGAAAGTGCCTGAAAGCCTGGTGTGGCTGGCCGTTTAGCTGGTGCAGATTTGCCATTTTAAGCAAAATCCCCAGAGAGAGAAATGTCGCTACGCACACACACCACCTGACAGCAGAGTGGCCTCGCCGCTACACACCAGCCTCTTATTGCTCCCTCTCACTCTCCACACACACACACACACACACACACACACACACACACACACACACACTCTCTCTCTCTTTCCCTCTCTTCCATTCATTATTTTTCACTCCATCTTTCTTTTTCACTCTCTTATTTCATCCATTCTTTATTTCTCCCTCTTTCTATTCTTTATTTTACTTTTATCTTTTTTCATTCTCTCCATTTCCTCTCCTCCTCCCTTGTGCTCTCTCTCTCTTCCTCCCTCCCTCTTTTTGTTCATTATTTTCACTCCGTCTTTCTTTTCCACTCTTAATTTGGTCATTCTTTACTTCTCTCTGTCTTAGTTTTACTTTTGTCTTATTTCGTCTCTTTCTCCCCTGTGCTCTCTCTCTCTCTCTCTCTGACTAACTAACGGCTGACTAACTCCACACTTTGTCCCTCACACCAGCAATGCCTGCCTGATAGATAGGTAGATACGAGTGGGCGTATCTGGAAAGTAATTTGATGCAGTCGAGTGCTTTCGAATGTGATTCGGTATTCTTCAGTGAATTAAGCAAATTCAGGCACGTTAAGTGAAAGTCTCTTTTGTCTCTGTGGAGCAAAGTTGATTCAACTGTGACATGGTCAGTGGAGGCCTTATCAATCTGAGTAGGCGTATGTGTGTGTGTATACGTTTATATGTGTGTGTGTGTGTGTGTGTGTGTGTGTGTGTGTGTGTGTGTGTGTGTGGCGGGGGTGATTGTAGGTGAGGTATTGTTTGCATGCTAATGGATTTGGGTAAGCGAAAGAGAGTGTGTGTGTGTTTGTGAGAGAGAGATGTGGAGGAGGAGAGGAAAAATGGATGGAGAAAGAAAAGTAGAGATGTCAGTCTGAAAAATGAAGGCCATGAATCAGCGAAGAGGCCTGTGTAGGGAGAGGGAAGAGAAGATTTCAGCTTATCACCCTCCGCAAGATGTCCTGGCAGAGAAGTGTGTGTGTGTGTGTGTGCGCGCTTGTGTTTGTGTGTGTGTGTGTGTCAGAATATGTCTCATGCGCCAGTGTGCTCCGTGGGCTCTTTCATGCGTGTGCCAATGTGTGAACGTGTGTGTGTGTGTGTGTGTGTGTGTGTGTGTGTGTGTGTGTGTAGGTGTGTGTGTGTGTAGGTGTGTCATGCATCAGTGTGCTTGGTGTGCTTTCATGCATGGTTGCGAATGCGTGAACATGTGTTTGTGTATGCGTGTGTGTGTGTGTGTGTGTGTGTGTGTGTGTATGAGTGAGTGAGTGAGAGACAGAGAGAGGAGCAGAGGGTCCAAAGCTGTCTGTTGTCCTTATTTGGCCGGCTTGGCCCAACCTATAAAATGTTACTCTTAAGCTTACAAGTATGCTGCAGGTTTGTTTTGCTCATCCAAGCATTGCGTTCCCCACAGTGTGTGTGCGTGTCTGTGCCTGTGTGTGTGTGTGTTTGTGCGTGTGTGTGCGCGTGTGTGTGTGTGTGTGTGCACGCTGCAGGTTTGTTTTGCTCATCTAAGCATTGCCTTCCCCACAGTGTGTATATGTGTGTGTGTGTGTGTGTGCACGCATGTGCCTGTGCGTTTGTGCGTGTGTGTGTGCTGCAGGTTTGTTTTGCTCACCCAAGCGTTGCCCTCCCCACGGTTTTCACAACATTCGCCGTCGACCAAAAACAGATAAGGACATGAGCAGCCATTAACCTGAATCAGAGCTCGGTCAGATCAGCTCGTAGCGTAAGCCCCATGGAAATGCAGGCCTGTCAGCCCTCAGCGGGGCCCCCGCCGAGAAGTCTCACTCACAGCAGATAATATAGCGAGGAAGATCAGGCACCCGTCTTTCCCTCGTGATTAACCTCCAGCGACCCTTTCCTGTCCAGCGTCAGAGTCTTTATCTAAAGAAGCGTTTGATAAGACGCGGGGGCACGGCGAAGAGGACCGGTAGAGGAGCCACCTGACGTGACATTCGGTCGGCCTGGTCGGTTCAGCTCCCTGTATCTTTCCTGTGACTTTTTTGGACAACTTTAGAAAATGTACGGAAGAAAGAATGTTCGAAAATGAACGTTCTAAAGGATATCTGGGTTCATTGAATTGAATCTTTTGTTAGATTGTTCAAAAGCCCACAGCTTTAAAGGTTAAAAGCGTCTGCCACTCTTATGCCCTTCAAGCGAGTGCTCTGGGGGCACTGGCCCTTATAATAATTGACCAATGTAAGTTGATATGAGTGAAAAGCATCAGCCAAATAAATCAAATAAAACATCTGCTAGATTTCAGTCACTTTGAAAATGGCCTGTAATGCCGACCTCAGGTAGTGTGACCTTGTTTTCACCGAATGCCAAACACCACCACAACCTTCTTGCCCCCACCCCAATCGTGACATTGTTTTGACTGCGTGCCAAACACCACCGCATCTTTCTTGACTACTTTCTGGTGGTGTACAGGTGTATCAGGTGTGCTTTGAATGTGGAATATCTGTCATGTCTGATGTAGCCACTCCCGTTGATCATAATGGAAGCAAATTGTTGCAGCATGCACTGCACGAGCGGAGAGCATCACTTGCACGCCTGGTGGAACCACCCTGGAAGCCTCCTTTGTGGATCCTTCGCCAAACTGGCAGTGCTCTGACGCCTCTCAGTGGAGCGTTTCTAGACTAGGTTACGGAAGAGCGTATACTGTAGGCTGTGGCATGTAGACTGTGGCAGTGCTCGGTGGAGCGTTTCTAGACTAGGTTACGGAAGAGCGTATACTGTAGGCTGTGGCATATAGACTGTGGCAGTGCTCAGTGGAGCGTTTCTAGACTAGGTTACAGAAGAGCGTATACTGTAGGCTGTGGCACATAGACTGTGGCAGTGCTCAGTGGAGCGTTTCTAGACTAGGTTACGGAAGAGAGTATACTGTAGGCTGTGGCTTATAGCTTATAGACTGTGGCAGTGCTCAGTGGAGCGTTTCTAGACTAGGTTACAGAAGAGCGTATACTGTAGGCTGTGGCACATAGACTGTGACAGTGCTCAGTGGAGCGTTTCTAGACTAGGTTACGGAAGAGCGTATACTGTAGGCTGTGGCTTATAGCTTATAGACTGTGGCAGTGCTCAGTGGAGCGTTTCTAGACTAGGTTACAGAAGAGCGTATACTGTAGGCTGTGGCACATAGACTGTGGCAGTGCTCAGTGGAGCGTTTCTAGACTAGGTTACAGAAGAGCGCATACTGTAGGCTGTGGCATATAGACTGTGGCAGTGCTCAGTGGAGCGTTTCTAGACTAGGTTACAGAAGAGCGTATACTGTAGGCTGTGGCATATAGACTGGCAGTGCTCAGTGAGAGCGTATACTGTAGGCTGTGGCATATAGACTGCGGCAGTGCTCAGTGGAGCGTTTCTAGACTAGGTTACAGAACAGCGTATACTGTAGG
>NC_085001.1:11479882-11487382 GCF_963854185.1 Sardina pilchardus | reverse complement strand
TCGGGAAGGGTTCCGATTGGACAGGCGGCGCATGAACGTAGCCTAATAAGGCCTACCGGAAGAAAACAAACTTTAGCTGGCTAGCAACTTTTTTGTCATCTCGGGTTAACGTTACAGCATGGACAATAACATAATGAAAACGGGTTTCACAGTAATTCTGATAATAGGCCTACTATTTAACCGGCAGCTTGAAAATATTGTCAAGCTTCACGTTTGCTAGCTGAGGGGGAGAAGACTGTCGGAGAAGGGGGGAAGAAGACGGAGCCGAATTATCAATGAAACGAGCATGCGCGTCTTCTTCCTCTTCTATGAGCATGCGCCAAACAAACGGAATAAACTTTTAATCGGAATAAAGGTTTACATGATCAAGGAGGGGAGTTAATTCCGCTTTAACATCGGAATAAACCAACCACTTAAATCGGAATTAAGTTTGATTCCGAATAATCATTTTCAAGCGGAATAAGCGTTTACATGGTCTCTTTTAAAGCGGAATTAACTTTTATTCAGAATTAACTTGGTTTTATTCGGAATTAAAGCTCTCATGTAAACGCAGCAAGTGATACAGCTCTCTGAGAGTAGTTGATACAGGTGTAATCAATTTAACTGGCTAGTCTTAAGAGAGACAGAGTGTAGCCTACTCTTAAAGCCTGAGACAGAGTAAATAATTTAAAAGTTGAATGTAGATAGTCTAATTAATGTTGATAGACAGAGAGTTTAATGGATGTTGATAGACAGATTGTTTAATAGATGTTGATAGACAGTTTAATGGGTGGATGAGTGAATGGTCTGAAGAAGATGAATGGATAGAATGTTGGATGGAATGTGCCTTATATTCTTGTAGAATGGAGAGACACAGCTCTCTACTGAGAGTAGTGGATACAGATACAGGTGTAATCAATTTAACTGGCTAGTCTTAAGAGAGCCAGCCTGACACCTTGTCCTAACCGAACGCGATGCGAGCGAACATTAGCGATAAAATCCATTTAATTCCATTGTTTTCAATTGGAGTGTCCAGACTGAAGCGACGCGAGCAGCGCAACGTTTTTAGGAGAACTTTTGTCGGACGCCCCGTTTCTATTTTCTTTTTGTCGCTCGCAGTGCTCTACTATTCTGAATGAGAAATATGGAATCCCGTGACACAACACAATGGCATATTTAACGGATTCAGTGTAGACAGACAATATTGACAGTCGCTCGCTTGGATCCGGTTAGGACACAGTGTGAGACAGAGTAGATTGTTTAAAAGTTGAATGTAGAGCGTCTTATTGATGTTGATAGGCAGACTGTTTAGAATGGGTGGATGAGTGAATGGTTTGAAGAAGATGAATGGATATAAAGTTGGATGGAATTAGGAGGACTTATTTTGATACTGTTGTGCGCAGAGGATACAGGGGAACATAATATGTAGTCTTCAGAGAGATTGTATGGTAGAGAAACTGACAGTTGGTGCCCAGGTGGCCGGCCACCTGGCCTAAGATTCTAATTGCTGCCGTGATGTCACAATGAGCAATGTTAAGTCTATGGGGAAATAGCTCAATGTTAAATCTATGGGGAAATCGTTTTTTAATTCATAGTTTAAAAAGTATGAAAGTTACAAAGTTGAAAAATACAAAGCACACATGGCATAAGCGAGACCTACGCAACAAAGTTTGAATGAAGTTTCTACGTTAAACGGTTCAAGCTGAATTGCGTGCGTTAGAAGAAGATTAACTAGAAATGCAATTCCAAGGAATTACCAGTGCATGAAATGCAAAAATAGATAGATAATGTAGATATGGTTACTAAGGTGTAGCTAGGGTAAACATGGTGGTTGCATAGTTTACAGAGAGTTGATAGTGTGAAGGTAGACAGTTTAAAGCTGAAACATTCCCAGTTCTAACTTAACTAATGATTACTATTCATGTTAAAATGTTAACTATGGCAACAATGATAACCAGGTAGATTGGTTAACTTAGCTACTGATTTCATGCAGTAATGGTAAAAATGTTAACTATGCTAACTATGCTCACAGTGCTAACCAGGTTGATTAGCTAACTTAGCTAATGATTTCTAGCAGTTATGCTAACTATGCTAGCAATGCTAACTATGGTAACAATGCTAACTTAAACTAACAATGCTAACCAGGTTGATTAGCTAACTTAACTGATGATTTCTAGCAATAATGTTAAAAATGCTAACTATGCTAACAATGCTAAAATTGCTAACAATGCTAACCAGGTTGATTAGCTAACTTAGTTGATGTTTTTTGCAGTTATGCTAAAAATGCTAACTATGTTAACTATGCTAACCATGCTAACTAGCTAACTTGCTAGTGAGGACTTTTATTTTGAAACATTTGTTGCTAGGGTATCCATGGTGGCCACTATCAGGAAACAAGAAGTTACTGCAGTATAATCATGTTGGTTGCTATGGAAACGGTCATAAACGCTTAATTTTAATGGTTGATATGTTGGTTGCTAGGTACATGGAGTTTCCGTGTAGTTGACTGGAGGCATAGTTGATAACTGACAGTTGGAATGGTTGAACAGTTAAATAGTTGAGTAGTTACAATGGTTAAAGGATTTAATAGTGTATTATTGCAGTGAGGACCTTTATTTTGAAACAGTTGTGGATAGAGGAAGTAGTGAAACAGGATCTGTAGTCTTAATGAGATTGTATGCTTAAAGCCTGAGACAGAAGGTGCCTCTCATATAGTGTTTACGCGGCCTCTCTCGCTCCTCGATCCTCACTGATCTTTCTTAATGTAGATCATTGAGGAGCGAGGAGCGAGGGAGGGCATATAAACGCTGCTTGAGAGGCACCCACAGTAAATACTTTAAAAGTTGTATGTAGATAGTCTAATTAATGTTGATAGACAGAATGTTTAATGGATGTTGATAGGCAGATTGTTTAATAGATATTGATTGACAGTTTAATGGGTGGATGAGTGAATGGTCTGAAGAAGATGAATGGATAGAAGGTTGGATGGAATGTGCCTTATATTCTTGTTAAGAGAGACACTGATACAGCTCTCTGAGAGTAGTTGATACAGGTGTAATCAATTTAACTGGCTAGTCTTAAGAGAGCCAGAGTGCTTAAAGCCTGAGACAGAGTAGATTTTTAAAAAGTTGAATGTAGATCGTCTAATTAATGTTGATAGACAGAGAGTTTAATGGATGTTGATAAACAGTTTAATGGGTGGATGAGTGAATGGTCTGAAGAAGATGAATGGATAGAAAGTTTGATGGAATGTGCCATATATTCTTGTAGAATGGAGAGACACAGCTCTCTACTGAGAGAGTAGCGGATACAGATACAGGTGTAATCAATTTAACTGGCTAGTCTTAAGAGAGCCAGGCCTGAGACAGAGTAGATTGTTTCAAAGTTGAATGTAGATTGTCTAATTGATGTTGATAGGCAGACTGTTTAGAATGGGTGGATGAGTGAATGGTTTGAAGAAGATGAGTGGATAGAAAGTTGGATGGAATTAGGAAGACTTATGTTGATACCGTTGATACAGGGGAACAGAAAATGTAGTCTCAAGAGAGCCAGTTTAAAGCCTGAGAGAGAGAGAGAGAGAGAGAGAGAGAGAGAGAGAGAGCTGCTGCACCTGGACTGGCCACCTGGCGTAACATTCTAATTGCTGCCGTGATGTCATAATGAGCAATGTTAAGTCTATGGGGAAATGTTTAATAGTTTTTAATTTACAGTTTAAAAAGTATAAAAGTTACAAAGTTGAAAAATACATTGCACAGGTCTCCTAAGTAAGACCTACGTAGCAAAGTTTGAATCAAGTTTCTACGTTAAACGGTTCAAGCTGAATTGCGAGCGTTAGAAGAAGTTGGATTAATAATAATAAGAAACCTAGGGAGAACAGTACAGTGCATTTTCATGCACTGTAATAACTAGAAATGCAATTCCAAGGAATTACCAGTGCATGAAAATGCAAAAATAGATAGATAATGTAGATATGGTTACTAAGGTGTAGCTAGGATAAACATGGTGGTTGCATAGTTTACAGAGAGTTGATAGTGTGAAGGTAGACAGTTTAAAGATGAAACATTCCAGTTCTAACTTAACTAATGATTTCTATTCATGTTAAAATGTTGATTAGCTAACTTAGCTAATGATTTCTAGCAGTTACGCTAAAAATGCTAATTATGCTAGCAATGCTAACTTTACTAACAATGCTAACCAGGTTGAATCGCTAACTTAACCGATGATTTCTAGCAGTAATGCTAAAAATGCTAACTATGCTAACAATGCTAGATTTGCTAACAATGCTAACCAGGTTGATTAGCTAACTTAGTTGATGATTTTTTGCAGTTATGTTAAAAATGCTAACTATGCTAACAATGCTAACTATGCTAACCATGCTAACTAGCTAACTTGCTAGTGAGGACTTTTATTTTGAAACATTTGTTGTTAGGGTATCCATGGTGGCCACTATCAGGAAACAAGAAGTTACTGCAGTATAATCATGTTGGTTGCTATGGAAATGGTCATAAACACTTAATTTTAATGGTTGCTATGTTGGTTGCTAGGTACATGGAGGTTTCATGTAGTTGACTGGAGGCATAGTGGATGATAACTGACAGTTGGAATGGTTGAACAGTTCAATAGTTGAGTAGTTTCAATGGTTAAATGATTTAATAGTGTATTATTGCAGTGAGGACTTTTATTTTGAAACAGTTGTGGACAGAGGAAACAGTTTAACAGGATATGTGTAGTCTTCAGAGAGATTGTATGCTTAAAACCTGAGAGAAACTGACAGTTGGTGCCCAGGTGGCCGGCCACCTGGCGTAAGATTCTAATTGCTGCCGTGATGTCATAATGAGCAATGTTAAGTCTATGGGGGGAATTGTAATAGTTTTTAACTAATAGTTTAAAAAGTATAAAAGTTACAAAGTTGAAAAATACAAAGCACACATGGCATAAGCAAGACCTACGTAACACAGTTTGAATGAAGTTTCTACGTTAAACGGTTCAAGCTGAATTGCGTGCGTTAGAAGAAGAACTAGAAATGCAATTCCAAGGAATTACCAGTGCATGAAAATGCAAAAAAAGATAGATAATGTAGATATGGTTACTAAGGTGTAGCTAGGATAAACATGGTGGTTGCATAGTTTACAGAGAGTTGATAGTGTGAAGGTAGACAGTTTAAAGCTGAAACATTCCAGTTCTAACTTAACTAATGATTTCTATTCATGTTAAAATGTTAACTATGGCAACAATGATAACCAGGTTGATTAGTTAACTTAGCTACTGATTTCATGCAGTTATGGTAAAAATGTTAACTATGCTAACTATGCTCACAGTGCTAACCAGGTTGATTAGCTAACTTTGCTAATGATTTCTAGCAGTTATGCTAAAAATGCTAACTATGCTAGCAATGCTAACTATGGTAACAATGCTAACTTAAACTAACAATGCTAACAAGGTTGATTAGCTAACTTAACTGATGATTTCTAGCAATAATGCTAAAAATGCTAACAATGTTAAAATTGCTAACAATGCTAACCAGGTTGATAAGCTAACTTAGTTGATGATTTTTTGCAGTTATGCTAAAAATGCTAACTATGCTAACAATCCTAACTATGCTAAAAATGCTAACCAGGTTGATTAGCTAACTTAGCCAATCATTTCTAGCAGTTATGCTAAAAATGCTAACTATGCTAACAATGCTAACTAGCTAACTTGCTAGTGAGGACTTTTATTTTTAAACATTTGTTACAAGGGTATCCATTGTGGCCACTATCAGGAAACAAGAAGTTACTGCAGTATAATCATGTTGGTTGCTATGGAAACGGTCATAAACGCTTAATTTTAATGGTTGTTATGTTGGTTGCTAGGTACATGGAGGTTTCATTTAGTTGACTGGAGGCATAGTTGATGATAACTGACAGCTGGAATGGTTGAACAGTTAAATAGTTGAGTAGTTTCAATGGTTAAATGATTTAATAGTGTAATATTGCTGTGAGGACTTTTATTTTGAAACAGTTGTGGACAGAGGAAACAGTTAACAGGATATGTAGTCTTCTGAGAAACTGTATGCTTAAAGCCAGAGAAACTGACAGTTGGTGCCCAGGTGGCCGGCCACCTGGCGTAAGATTCTAATTGCTGCCGTGATGTCATAATGAGCAATGTTAAGTCTATGGGGGGAATTGTAATAGTTTTTAACTAATAGTTTAAAAAGTATAAAAGTTTCAAAGTTGAAAAATACATCCCTCCAATGTCCTAAGTAAGATCTACGTAACACAGTTTGAATGAAGTTTCTACGTTAAACGGTTCAAGCTGAATTGCGTGCGTTAGAAGAAGAATAATAAGAAGTTGAAGTAGAAGACTAGGAAGAACAGTACAGTGCATTTTCATGCACTGTAATAATAAAAAGTTGAAGTTGAAGAAGCCTAGGAAGAACAGTACAGTGCATTTTCATGCACTGTAATAAGAAGAAAAGGAAGAACAGTACAGTGCATTTTCATGCACTGTAATGACAGAACTGTATGCTCAAATTCAAAATAAACTTTTGAAGCCTGCCTCGCGAAAGCATTTTTGCAAAGGTCCAATCAAAAGGATTTGGTCCAGATCCATTTTTTGGATTAGACTAGCCAGTCTGTTTGCTGTTTTCATGGATGGCAAGAATCTGCTTCGTTTGTTGTTTTAAATAATGTTGTTTGTTGTTGGCTCAATCCACATTATCTCCAGAGGTTCAGTTTCACTGGCTCAGACGCGCGTGCACACACACACACACACACACACACATTGAATGAGCGCTCACAACCACAACCCGTAATGCTATGCCTCTTTATTTGGTAACTCTAAATTAAGAAATATTTCCTAATCTGGTAAATGTTTAGATTCTTTTTTCTTTCGGTCCAAGTTTCCATAATACCATTCCGTTGTGCCGCAAATAATCCTCGGATCAGCAATCTCCTCGTCGATGAGGCCCTAACCCTGCGGATCATAGACAGAGAGAGCGTGCTCTGGGAACAGAACACAGCTGCCTGTCCAGTGTAGCCATAGGTCTGTCTACGTTAGCTGACAAGCTAGTGACGACAAGTCGACGAGTGACAAGTGTCTTGGTGCGGTTCAGGACTGCACCCTCACACACTCACGATGGGCCCAGCCTCTCGTTCACACTTAGTACCTCATTTACGTAGCATTTTCATTTTTCTGTTTCTAGTCTTTCACTTGTTTTGCTTCTCTCTCTCTTACACGCACGCACACACACACACACACACACACACACACGCACGCACGCACACACACACACACACGCACACAGTCATCTCCTACTCACTCACCAAGTCGTGTTCTCTCTCTCCCCACCCCCCCATTCACAGACTCCTCAGCACTTGGCAGATAAATCTCCTAAACTGCACCCAAAGTCTCTCCAGCAAAAAAGAAATGCGCTCTTAGTTATGCACACTCACTTTCTTTCGTATTATCAGACACACACACACACACACACACACACACACACACACACACACACACACCACACACACACACACTCACTCA